>NW_026292149.1:0-127912 GCF_023091745.1 Budorcas taxicolor | reverse complement strand
GCGTCATAGCTCGAGATGAGGGATCCTTTCCCTGCTTTGTCGGGAAAGAGTTCCCTGCCTTCCCGTCGCATCTCAAGAGGAGGCCCTCTCAACAGGAACGGCGAGAGGAACTCCAGGGTCGTGCCACCATTCCAAGACTCCCCCAGATGTCTCAGTCCATTCCAGAGGAACCTCTTTTCCCTTCACCGGATATTCTTTCGGCCGAGGATGGACTCACACCAAGGTGGCACGTGGCACGGCCCTGTGGGAAAGCCTCGTGGGAAAGCTTCGAGGGAAAGCCTCGAGGGAAAGCCACAGATCCCTTGATCCACGTGACAGGAAGCGTGACAGTCCTGCTGCAGCTCAGGAGGAAAGCGCACGTGCATGCCCCCACTCGAGACGAGGCCTGACTCACCTGGGGAGACTCAGAAGCACCCCAAGATCCATGGCAACACTGGAGAGGAATCCTCAGGTTCCGACCCCGACTCCACACAAGGTCTTAGGACCCGGCATTAACGGGAGAGGAAACCCGCGATGGCCCCTAGCAACTCGCATGGAGACTGGCCTTTCCTGAGGCCACCAGAGCGGGTCCCTGAGGTCCCCGTCGTAACTCGAGAAGACCAGACGCAACTCTAGAAAATCCAGGAGGTTCTCCCGTCCAGGCCAGATTAGGCCCATTTCCGCTGAGGCGTCTCGAGGCTGATCACACCTCACCTCTGGAACTTCGAAAGGGTCCTTCATACTCTTGGTGTAAATCAAGAAGTTCCCCTACATACCCGTCTCCACTCGAGAGGAAACACGAGGGTCCCGGCCACATCCAGGGGAGCCCCGTTTCCGCCTCGTAGCTCGAGATGAGGGATCCTGTCCCTGCATCGTCTGGAAAGATTTCTCGGCGTTCTCATCGCATCTCAAGAGGAGGCCCTCTCAACAGGAACGGCGAAGGAACTCCAGGGTCGTGCCACCATACCAATAGTCCCCCAGATGTCTCAGTCCATTCCAGAGGAACCTCTTTTCCCTTCACCAGCTCGTCTTTCACGCCGAGGATCCACTCACACCAAGTTGGCATGTGGCACAGCCCTATGGAAAGCCTCCTGGATAAGCCTGGAGGGAAAGCCTCGAGCGAAAGCCACAGATCCCTTGAACCACGTGACAGGAAGCGTGACACTACTGCTGCAGCTCGGGAGGAAAGCGCACGTGCATGCCCCCACTCGAGACGAGGCCTGACTCCCCTGGGGAGAGTCAGAAGCACCCCAAGATCCATGGCAATATTGGAGAGGAATTCTCAGGTTCCAGCCCTGACTCCACACAAGGTCTTAGGCCCCTGCATGGACGGGAGAGGAATCCCGAGAGGGCCCCTAGCAACTCACATGGGGACTGGCCTTTCCTGAGGCTAACAGAGCGGGTCCCTGAGGTCCCCGTGATAACTCGAGAAGACCTGCCGCAACTCGAGAAAATCCACGAGGTTCTCCCTTCCAGGCGAGATGAGGCCCATTTCCGCTGAGGCGTCTCGAGGCTGATCACACCTCACCTCTGGAACTTCCAAAGGGTCCTTCACACCCTTCGTGAGAGTCAAGAAGTTCCCGACATACCCGTCTCCACTCGAGAGAAACACGAGGGTCCCGCCCACATCCAGAGGAGCCCCGTTTCCGCCTCGTAGCTCGAGATGAGGGATCCTTTCCCTGCTTCGTCGGGAAAGCGTTCCCGGCTTTCCCGTCGCATCTCAAGAGGAGGCCCTCTCCACAGGAACGGCGAGAGGAACTCCAGGGTCGTGCCACCATTCCAAGAGTCCCCCAGATGTCTCAGTCCATTCCAGAGGAACCTCTTTTCCCTTCACCGGCTCGTCTTTCATGCCGAGGATCGACTCACACCAAGGTGGCACGTGGCACGGCCCTGTGGGAAAGCCTCGTGGGAAAGCCTCGAGGGTAAGCCTCGAGGGAAAGCCTCGAGGGAAAGCCACAGTTCCCTTGAACCACGTGACAGGAAGCGTGACACTACTGCTGCAGCTCGGGAGGAAAGTGCACGTGCATGCCCCCACTCGACACGAGGCCTGACTCCCCTGGGGAGACTCAGAAGCACCCCAAGATCCATGGCAACACTGGAGAGGAATCCTCAGGGTCCGGCCCCGACTCCACACAATTTCTTAGGCCCTGGCATGGACGGAAAGGAATCCCGAGTGGGCCCCTAGCAACTCGCATGTGGACTGCCTTTCCTGAGACCACCAGAGCGGGTCCCTGAGTTTCCCGGCGTAACTCGAGACGACCTGCCGCAACTCGAGAAAATCCAGGAGGTTCTCCCCTCCAGGCGAGATGAGGCCCATTTCCGCTGAGGCGTCTCGAGGCTGATCACACCTCACCTCTGGAACTTCGAAAGGGTCCTTCACACCCTTGGTGCAAATCAAGAAGTTCCCCGACATACCCGTCTCCACTCGAGAGGAAACACGACGGTCCCGCCCACATCCAGAGGAGCCCCGTTTCCGCGTCGTAGCTCGAGATGAGGGATCCTTTCCCTGCTTTGTCGGGAAAGAGTTCCCTGCCTTCCCGTCGCATCTCAAGAGGAGGCCCTCTCAACAGGAACGGCCAGAGGAACTCCAGGGTCGTGCCACCATTCCAAGACTCCCCCAGATGTCTCAGTCCATTCCAGAGGAACCTCTTTTCCCGTAACCGGCTCATCTTTCAAGCCGAGGATCGACTCACACCAAGGTGGCACGTGGCACGGCCCTGTGGGAAAGCCTCGTGGGAAAGCCTCGAGGGTAAGCCTCGAGGGAAAGCCTCGAGGGAAAGCCACAGTTCCCTTGAACCACGTGACAGGAAGCGTGACACTACTGCTGCAGCTCGGGAAGAAAGCGTACGTGCATGCCCCCACTCGAGAAGAGGCCAGACTCCCCTGGGGAGACTCAGAAGCACCCAAGATCCATGGCAACACTGGAGAAGAATCCTCAGGTTCCTGCCCCGACTCCACACAAGGTCTTAGGCCCCGGCAGGGACGGGAGCGGAATTCTGAGAGGGCCCCTAGCAACTCGCATGCGGACTGCCTTTCCTGAGGCCACCAGAGCGGGTCCTTGAGGTCCCAGTCGTAACTTGCGAAGACCTGCCGCAACTCGAGAAAATCCAGGAGGTTCTCCCCTCCAGGCGAGATGAGGCCCATTTCCGCTGAGGCGTCTTGAGGCTGATCACACCTCACATCTGGAACTTCGAAAGGGTCCTTCACACCCTTGGTGCAAATCAAGAAGGTCCCCGACATTCCGGTCTCCACTCGAGAGGAAACACGAGGGTTCCGCCCACATCCAGAGGAGCCCCGTTTCCGCGTCATAGCTCGAGATGAGGGATCCTTTCCCTGCTTCGTCGGGAAAGAGTTCCCAGCCTTCCCGTCGCATCTCAAGAGGAGGCCCTCTCAACAGGAACGGCCAGAGGAACTCCAGGGTCGTGCCACCATTCCAAGAGTCCCCCAGATGTCTCAGTCCATTCCAGAGGAACCTCTCATCCCTTCACCGACTCGTCTTTCATTCCGAGGATCGACTCACACCAATGTGGCACGTGGCACAACCCTGTGGGAAAGCCTCGTGGGCAAGCCTCGAGGGAAAGCCTCGATGGAAAGCCACAGATCCCTTGATCCAGGTGACAGGAAGCGTGACACTACTGCTGCTGCTCGTGGGGAAAGCGCACGTGCATGCCCCCACTCGAGACGAGGCCTGACTCCCCTGGGGAGACTCAGAAGAACCCCAAGATCCATGGAAACACTGAAGAGGAATCCACAGGTTCCGGCTCCTACTCCACACAAGGTCTTAGGCCGCAGCATGGATGGGAAAGGAATCCCGAGAGGGCCCCTAGCAACTCGCATGGGGACTGGCCTTTCCTGAGTCCAACAGAGCGAGTCCCTGAGGTCACCGTCGTAACTCGAGAAGACCTGCCGCAACTCGAGAAAATCCAGGAGGTTCTCCCCTCCAGGCGAGATGAGGCCCATTTCCGCTGAGGAGTCTCGAGGCTGATCTCACCTCACCTCTGGAACTTCGAAAGGGTCCTTCACACCCTTGGTGCAAATAAAGAATTTGCCCGACATACCCGTCTCCACTCGAGAGGAAACACGAGGGTCTAGCCCACAACCAGAGGAGCCCCGTTTCGCCTTCGTTGCCCGAGATGAGGGATCCTTTCCCTGCTTCGTCGGGAAAGAGTTCCCGGCGTTCCCGTCGCATCTCAAGAGGAGGCCCTCTCAACAGGAACGGCCAGAGGAACTCCAGGGTCGTGCCACCATTCCAAGAGTCCCCCAGATGTCTCAGTCCATTCCAGAGGAACCTCTTTTCCCTTCACCGGCTCGTCTTTCACGCCGAGGATCGACTCACAACAAGGTGGCACGTGGCACGGCCCTGTGGGAAAGCCTCATGGGAAAGCCTCGAGGGAAAGCCTCGAGGGAAAGCCACAGATCCCTTGATCCACGTGACAGGAAGCGTGACACTACTGCTGCAGCTCGGGAGGAAAGCGCACGTGCATGCCCCCACTCGAGACGAGGCCTGACTCCCCTGGGGAGACTCAGAAGCACCCCAAGATCCACGGCAACACTGGAGAGGAATCCTGAGGTTCCGGCCCCGACTCCACACAAGGTCTTAGGCCCCGGCATGGACGGGAGAGGAATCCCGAGAGGGCCCCTAGCAACTAGCATGTTTACTGCCTTTCCTGAGGCCACCACAGCGGGTCCCTGAGGTTCCCGTCGTAACTCGAGAAGACCTGCCGCAACTCGAGAAAATCAAGGAGGTTCTCCCCTCCAGGCGAGATGAGGCCCATTTCCGCTGAGGCGTCTCGAGGCTGATCACACCTCACCTCTGGAACTTCGAAAGGGTCCTTCACACCCTTGGTGCAAATCAAGAAGTTCCCCGAAATACCCGTCTCCACTCGAGAGGAAAAACGACCGTCCCGCGCACATCCAGAGGAGCCCCGTTTCCGCCTCGTAGCTCGAGATGAGGGATCCTTTCCCTGCTTCGTCGGGAAAGCGTTCCCGGCGTTCCCGTCTCATCTCAAGAGGAGGCCCTCTACACAGGAACGGCGAGAGGAACTCCAGGGTCGTGCCACCATTCCAAGAGTCCCCCAGATGTCTCAGTCCATTCCAGAGGAACCTCTTTTCCCTTCACCCGCTCGTCTTTCATGCCGAGGATCGACTCACACCAAGGTGGCACGTGGAACGGCCCTGTGGGAAAGCCTCATGGGAAAGCCTCGAGGGAAAGCCTCGAGGGAAAGCCACAGTTCCCTTGAACCACGTGACAGGAAGCGTGACACTACTGCTGCAGCTCGGGAGGAAAGTGCACGTGCATGCCCCCACTCGAGACGAGGCCTGACTCCCCTGGGGAGACTCAGAAGCACCCCAAGATCCATGGCAACACTGGAGAGGAATCCTCAGGTTCCAGCCCCGACTCCACACAATTTCTTAGGCCCGGGCATGGACGGGAAAGGAATCCCGAGAGGGCCCCTAGCAACTAGCATGTGGACTGCCTTTCCTGAGGCCACCAGAGCGGGTCCCTGAGGTTCCCGTCGTTACTCGAGAAGACCTGCCGCAACTCGAGGAAATCCAGGAGGTTCTCCCCTCCAGGCGAGATGAGGTCCATTTCCGCTGAGGCGTCTCGAGGCTGATCACACCTCACCTCTGGTAGTTCCAAAGGGTCCTTCACACCCTTGGTGCAAATCAAGAAGTTCCCCGACATTCCCGTCTCCACTCGAAAGGAAACACGAGGGTCCGGCCCACATCCAAAGGTGCCCCGTTTCCGCCTCGTAGCTCGAGATGAGGGATCCTTTCCCTCCTTCATCGGGCAAGAGTTCCCGGCGTTCCCGTCGCATCTCAAGAGGAGGCCCTCTCAACAGGAACGGCGAGAGGAACTCCAGGGTCGTGCCACCATTCCAAGAGTCCCCCAGATGTCTCAGTCCTTTCCAGAGGAACCTCTTTAACTTCACCGGCTCGTCTTTCACGCTGAGGATCGCCTCACTCCAAAGTGGCACGTGGCACAGCCCTGTGGGAAAGCCTCCTGGGTAAGCCTGGAGGGAAAGCCTCGCGGGAAAGCCACAGATCCCTTGAAGCACGTGACAGGAAGCGTGACACTACTGCTGCAGCTCGTGGGGAAAGCGCACGTGCATGCCCCCACTCGAGACGAGGCCTGACTCCCCTGGGGAGACTCAGAAGCACCCCAAGATCCATGGCAACACTGGAGAGGAATCCTCAGGTTCTGGCCCCGACTCCACACAAGGTCTTAGGCCCCAGCATGGACGGGAGAGGAATCCCGAGAGGGCCCCTAGCAACTCGCATGGGGACTGGCCTTTCCTGAGGCCACCAGAGCGGGTCCCTTAGGTCCCCGTCGTAACTCGAGACGACCTGCCGCAACTCGAGAAAATCCACGAGGTTCTCCCTTCCAGGCGAGATGAGGCCCATTTCCGCTGAGGCGTCTCGAGGCTGATCACACCTCACCTCTGGAACTTCGAAAGGGTCCTTCACACCCTTGGTGCAAATCAAGAAGTTCCCCGACATACCCGTCTCCACTCGAGAGGAAACACGACGGTCCCGCCCACATCCAGAGGAGCGCCGTTTCCGCGTCGTAGCTCGAGATGAGGGATCCTTTCCCTGCTTTGTCGGGAAAGAGTTCCCTGCCTTCCCGTCGCATCTCAAGAGGAGGCCCTCTCAACAGGAACGGCCAGAGGAACTCCAGGGTCGTGCCACCATTCCAAGACTCCCCCAGATGTCTCAGTCCATTCCAGAGGAACCTCTTTTCCCATAACCGGCTCATCTTTCACGCCGAGGATCGACTCACACCAAGGCGGCACGTGGCACAGCCCTGTTGGAAAGCCTGGTGGGAAAGCCTCGAGGGAAAGACACCGATCCCTTGATCCACATGACAGGAAGCGTGACACTACTGCTGCAGCTCGGGAAGAAAGCGTACGTGCATGCCCCCACTCGAGAAGAGGCCAGACTCCCCTGGGGAGACTCAGAAGCACCCAAGATCCATGGCAACACTGGAGAAGAATCCTCAGGTTCCTGCCCGGACTCCACACAAGGTCTTAGGCCCCGGCAGGGACGGGAGCGGAATTCTGAGAGGGCCCCTAGCAACTCGAATGCGGACTGCCTTTCCTGAGGCCACCAGAGCGGGTCCTTGAGGTCCCAGTAGTAACTTGCGAAGACCTGCCGCAACTCGAGAAAATCCAGGAGGTTCTCCCCTCCAGGCGAGATGAGGCCCATTTCCGCTGAGGCGTCTTGAGGCTGATCACACCTCACCTCTGGAACTTCGAAAGGGTCCTTCACACCCTTGGTGCAAATCAAGAAGGTCCCCGACATTCCGGTCTCCACTCGAGAGGAAACACGAGGGTTCCGCCCACATCCAGAGGAGCCCCGTTTCCGCGTCATAGCTCGAGATGAGGGATCCTTTCCCTGCTTCGTCGGGAAAGAGTTCCCAGCCTTCCCGTCGCATCTCAAGAGGAGGCCCTCTCAACAGGAACGGCCAGAGGAACTCCAGGGTCGTGCCACCATTCCAAGAGTCCCCCAGATGTCTCAGTCCATTCCAGAGGAACCTCTTTTCCCTTCACCGGCTCGTCTTTCATGCCGAGGATCGACTCACACCAAGGTGGCACGTGGCACGGCCCTGTGGGAAAGCCTCGTGGGAAAGCCTCGAGGGAAAGCCTCGAGGGAAAGCCTCGAGGGAAAGCCACAGTTCCCTTGAACCACGTGACAGGAAGCGTGACACTACTGCTGCAGCTAGGGAGGAAAGTGCACGTGCATGCCCCCACTCGACACGAGGCCTGACTCCCCTGGGGAGACTCAGAAGCACCCCAAGATCCATGGCAACACTGGAGAGGAATCCTCAGGTTCCGGCCCCGACTCCACACAATTTCTTAGGCCCTGGCATGGACGGGAAAGGAATCCCGAGAGGGCCCCTACCAACTCGCATGTGGACTGCCTTTCCTGAGACCACCAGAGCGGGTCCCTGAGTTTCCCGGCGTAACTCGAGACGACCTGCCGCAACTCGAGAAAATCCAGGAGGTTCTCCCCTCCAGGCGAGATGAGGCCCATTTCCGCTGAGGCGTCTCGAGGCTGATCACACCTCACCTCTGGAACTTCGAAAGGGTCCTTCACACCCTTGGTGCAAATCAAGAAGTTCCCCGACATACCCGTCTCCACTCGAGAGGAAACACGACGGTCCCGCCCACATCCAGAGGAGCGCCGTTTCCGCGTCGTAGCTCGAGATGAGGGATCCTTTCCCTGCTTTGTCGGGAAAGAGTTCCCTGCCTTCCCGTCGCATCTCAAGAGGAGGCCCTCTCAACAGGAACGGCCAGAGGAACTCCAGGGTCGTGCCACCATTCCAAGACTCCCCCAGATGTCTCAGTCCATTCCAGAGGAACCTCTTTTCCCGTAACCGGCTCATCTTTCACGCCGAGGATCGACTCACACCAAGGCGGCACGTGGCACAGCCCTGTTGGAAAGCCTGGTGGGAAAGCCTCGAGGGAAAGACACCGATCCCTTGATCCACATGACAGGAAGCGTGACACTACTGCTGCAGCTCGGGAAGAAAGCGTACGTGCATGCCCCCACTCGAGAAGAGGCCAGACTCCCCTGGGGAGACTCAGAAGCACCCAAGATCCATGGCAACACTGGAGAAGAATCCTCAGGTTCCTGCCCCGACTCCACACAAGGTCTTAGGCCCCGGCAGGGACGGGAGCGGAATTCTGAGAGGGCCCCTAGCAACTCGAATGCGGACTGCCTTTCCTGAGGCCACCAGAGCGGGTCCTTGAGGTCCCAGTCGTAACTTGCGAAGACCTGCCGCAACTCGAGAAAATCCAGGAGGTTCTCCCCTCCAGGCGAGATGAGGCCCATTTCCGCTGAGGCGTCTTGAGGCTGATCACACCTCACCTCTGGAACTTCGAAAGGGTCCTTCACACCCTTGGTGCAAATCAAGAAGGTCCCCGACATTCCGGTCTCCACTCGAGAGGAAACACGAGGGTTCCGCCCACATCCAGAGGAGCCCCGTTTCCGCGTCATAGCTCGAGATGAGGGATCCTTTCCCTGCTTCGTCGGGAAAGAGTTCCCAGCCTTCCCGTCGCATCTCAAGAGGAGGCCCTCTCAACAGGAACGGCCAGAGGAACTCCAGGGTCGTGCCACCATTCCAAGAGTCCCCCAGATGTCTCAGTCCATTCCAGAGGAACCTCTCATCCCTTCACCGACTCGTCTTTCATGCCGAGGATCGACTCACACCAATGTGGCACGTGGCACAACCCTGTGGGAAAGCCTCGTGGGCAAGCCTCGAGGGAAAGCCTCGATGGAAAGCCACAGATCCCTTGATCCAGGTGACAGGAAGCGTGACACTACTGCTGCTGCTCGTGGGGAAAGCGCACGTGCATGCCCCCACTCGAGACGAGGCCTGACTCCCCTGGGGAGACTCAGAAGAACCCCAAGATCCATGGAAACACTGAAGAGGAATCCTCAGGTTCCGGCTCCGACTCCACACAAGGTCTTAGGCCCCAGCATGGATGGGAAAGGAATCCCGAGAGGGCCCCTAGCAACTCGCATGGGGACTGGCCTTTCCTGAGTCCACCAGAGCGAGCCCTGAGGTCACCGTCGTAACTCGAGAAGACCTGCCGCAACTCGAGAAAATCCAGGAGGTTCTCCCCTCCAGGCGAGATGAGGCCCATTTCCGCTGAGGAGTCTCGAGGCTGATCACACCTCACCTCTGGAACTTCGAAAGGGTCCTTCACACCCTTGGTGCAAATAAAGAATTTGCCCGACATACCCGTCTCCACTCGAGAGGAAACACGAGGGTCTAGCCCACAACCAGAGGAGCCCCGTTTCGCCTTCGTTGCTCGAGATGAGGGATCCTTTCCCTGCTTCGTCGGGAAAGAGTTCCCGGCGTTCCCGTCGCATCTCAAGAGGAGGCCCTCTCAACAGGAACGGCCAGAGGAACTCCAGGGTCGTGCCACCATTCCAAGAGTCCCCCAGATGTCTCAGTCCATTCCAGAGGAACCTCCTTTCCCTTCAGCGGCTCGTCTTTCACGCCGAGGATCGACTCACACCAAGGTGGCACGTGGCACGGCCCTGTGGGAAAGCCTCATGGGAAAGCCTCGAGGGAAAGCCTCGAGGGAAAGCCACAGATCCCTTGATCCCCGTGACAGGAAGCGTGACACTACTGCTGCAGCTCGGGAGGAAAGCGCACGTGCATGCCCCCACTCGAGACGAGGCCTGACTCCCCTGGGGAGACTCAGAAGCACCCCTACATCCACGGCAACACTGGAGAGGAATCCTGAGGTTCCGGCCCCGACTCCACACAAGGTCTTAGGCCCCGGCATGGACGGGAGAGGAATCCCGAGAGGGCCCCTAGCAACTAGCATGTGGACTGCCTTTCCTGAGGCCACCAGAGCGGGTCCCTGAGGTTCCCGTCGTAACTCGAGAAGACCTGCCGCAACTCGAGAAAATCAAGGAGGTTCTCCCCTCCAGGCGAGATGAGGCCCATTTCCGCTGAGGCGTCTCGAGGCTGATCACACCTCACCTCTGGTAGTTCCAAAGGGTCCTTCACACCCTTGGTGCAAATCAAGAAGTTCCCCGACATTCCCGTCTCCACTCGAAAGGAAACACGAGGGTCCGGCCCACATCCAAAGGTGCCCCGTTTCCGCCTCGTAGCTCGAGATGAGGGATCCTTTCCCTCCTTCATCGGGCAAGAGTTCCCGGCGTTCCCGTCACATCTAAAGAGGAGGCCCTCTCAACAGGAACGGCGAGAGGAACTCCAGGGTCGTGCCACCATTCCAAGAGTCCCCCAGATGTCTCAGTCCTTTCCAGAGGAACCTCTTTAACTTCACCGGCTCGTCTTTCACGCCGAGGATCGCCTCACACCAAAGTGGCACGTGGCACAGCCCTGTGGGAAAGCCTCCTGGGTAAGCCTGGAGGGAAAGCCTCGCGGGAAAGCCACAGATCCCTTGAAGCACGTGACAGGAAGCGTGACACTACTGCTGCAGCTCGTGGGGAACGCGCACGTGCATGCCCCCACTCGAGACGAGGCCTGACTCCCCTGGGGAGACTCAGAAGCACCCCAAGATCCATGGCAACACTGGAGAGGAATCCTCAGGTTCTGGCCCCGACTCCACACAAGGTCTTAGGCCCCAGCATGGACGGGAGAGGAATCCCGAGAGGGCCCCTAGCAACTCGCATGGGGACTGGCCTTTCCTGAGGCCACCAGAGCGGGTCCCTGAGGTCCCCGTCGTAACTCGAGAAGACCTGCCGCAACTCGAGAAAATCCACGAGGTTTTCCCCTCCAGGCGAGATGAGGCCCATTTCCGCTGAGGCGTCTCGAGGCTGATCACACCTCACCTCTGGAACTTCCAAAGGGTCCTTCACACCCTTGGTGCAAATCAAGAAGATGCCCGACATTCCCGTCTCCACTCGAGAGGAAACACGAGGGTCCCGCCCACATCTAGAGGACCCCGTTTCCGCCTCGTAGCTCGAGATGAGGGATCCTTTCCCTTCTTCGTCGGGAAAGAGTTCCCGGCGTTCCCATCGCATCTCAAGAGGAATCCCTCTCAACAGGAACGGCGAGAGGAACTCCAGGGTCGTGCCACCATTCCAAGAGTCCCCCAGATGTTTCAGTCCATTCCAGAGGAACCTGTTTTCACTTTACCGGCTCGTCTTTCTCGCTGAGGATCGACTCACACCAAGGTGGCACGTGTCACAGCCCTGTGGGAAAGCCTCCTGGGTAAGCCTGGAGGGAAAGCCTCGAGCGAAAGCCACAGATCCCTTGAACCACGTGACAGGAAGCGTGACACTACTGCTGCAGCTCGGGAGGAAAGCGCACGTGCATGCCCCCACTCGAGACGAGGCCTGACTCCCCTGGGGAGACTCAGAAGCACCCCAAGATCCATGGCAACACTGGAGAGGAATCCTCAGGTTCCGGCCCCGACTCCACACAAGGTCTTAGGCCTCGGCATGGACGGGAGAGGAATCACAAGTGGGCCCCTAGCAACTCGCATGGGGACTGGCCTTTCCTGAGGCCACCAGAGCGAGTCCGTGAGGTCCCCGTCGTAACTCGAGAAGACCTGCCGCAACTCGAGAAAATCCACGAGGTTCTCCCTTCCAGGCGAGATGAGGCCCATTTCCGCTGAGGCGTCTCGAGGCTGATCACACCTCACCTCTGGAACTTCCAAAGTGTCCTTCACACCCTTCGTGAGAGTAAAGAAGTTCCCCGACATACCCGTCTCCACTCGAGAGAAACACGAGGGTCCCGCCCACATCCAGAGGAGCCCCGTTTCCGCCTCGTAGCTCGAGATGAGGGATCCTTTCCCTGCTTCGTCGGGAAAGCGTTCCCGGCGTTCCCGTCGCATCTCAAGAGGAGGCCCTCTCCACAGGAACGGCGAGAGGGACTCCAGGGTCGTGCCACCATTCCAAGAGTCCCCCAGATGTCTCAGTCCATTCCAGAGGAACCTCTTTTCCCTTCACCGGCTCGTCTTTCATGCCGAGGATCGACTCACACCAAGGTGGCACGTGGCACGGCCCTGTGGGAAAGCCTCGTGGGAAAGCCTCGAGGGAAAGCCTCGAGGGAAAGCCTCGAGGGAAAGCCACAGTTCCCTTGAACCACGTGACAGGAAGCGTGACACTACTGCTGCAGCTCGGGAGGAAAGTGCACGTGCATGCCCCCACTCGACACGAGGCCTGACTCCCCTGGGGAGACTCAGAAGCACCCCAAGATCCATGGCAACACTGGAGAGGAATCCTCAGGTTCCGGCCCCGACTCCACACAATTTCTTAGGCCCTGGCATGGACGGGAAAGGAATCCCGAGAGGGCCCCTACCAACTCGCATGTGGACTGCCTTTCCTGAGACCACCAGAGCGGGTCCCTGAGTTTCCCGGCGTAACTCGAGACGACCTGCCGCAACTCGAGAAAATCCAGGAGGTTCTCCCCTCCAGGCGAGATGAGGCCCATTTCCGCTGAGGCGTCTCGAGGCTGATCACACCTCACCTCTGGAACTTCGAAAGGGTCCTTCACACCCTTGGTGCAAATCAAGAAGTTCCCCGACATACCCGTCTCCACTCGAGAGGAAACACGACGGTCCCGCCCACATCCAGAGGAGCCCCGTTTCCGCGTCGTAGCTCGAGATGAGGGATCCTTTCCCTGCTTTGTCGGGAAAGAGTTCCCTGCCTTCCCGTCGCATCTCAAGAGGAGGCCCTCTCAACAGGAACGGCCAGAGGAACTCCAGGGTCGTGCCACCATTCCAAGACTCCCCCAGATGTCTCAGTCCATTCCAGAGGAACCTCTTTTCCCGTAACCGGCTCATCTTTCACGCCGAGGATCGACTCACACCAAGGCGGCACGTGGCACAGCCCTGTTGGAAAGCCTGGTGGGAAAGCCTCGAGGGAAAGACACCGATCCCTTGATCCACATGACAGGAAGCGTGACACTACTGCTGCAGCTCGGGAAGAAAGCGTACGTGCATGCCCCCACTCGAGAAGAGGCCAGACTCCCCTGGGGAGACTCAGAAGCACCCAAGATCCATGGCAACACTGGAGAAGAATCCTCAGGTTCCTGCCCTGACTCCACACAAGGTCTTAGGCCCCGGCAGGGACGGGAGCGGAATTCTGAGAGGGCCCCTAGCAACTCGCATGCGGACTGCCTTTCCTGAGGCCACCAGAGCGGGTCCTTGAGGTCCCAGTTGTAACTTGCGAAGACCTGCCGCAACTCGAGAAAATCCAGGAGGTTCTCCCCTCCAGGCGAGATGAGGCCCATTTCCGCTGAGGCGTCTTGAGGCTGATCACACCTCACCTCTGGAACTTCGAAAGGGTCCTTCACACCCTTGGTGCAAATCAAGAAGGTCCCCGACATTCCGGTCTCCACTCGAGAGGAAACACGAGGGTTCCGCCCACATCCAGAGGAGCCCCGTTTCTGCGTCATAGCTCGAGATGAGGGATCCTTTCCCTGCTTTGTCGGGAAAGAGTTCCCTGCCTTCCCGTCGCATCTCAAGAGGAGGCCCTCTCAACAGGAACGGCGAGAGGAACTCCAGGGTCGTGCCACCATTCCAAGACTCCCCCAGATGTCTCAGTCCATTCCAGAGGAACCTCTTTTCCCTTCACCGGATATTCTTTCGGCCGAGGATGGACTCACACCAAGGTGGCACGTGGCACGGCCCTGTGGGAAAGCCTCGTGGGAAAGCTTCGAGGGAAAGCCTAGAGGGAAAGCCACAGATCCCTTGATCCACGTGACAGGAAGCGTGACAGTCCTGCTGCAGCTCAGGAGGAAAGCGCACGTGCATGCCCCCACTCGAGACGAGGCCTGACTCACCTGGGGAGACTCAGAAGCACCCCAAGATCCATGGCAACACTGGAGAGGAATCCTCAGGTTCCGACCCCGACTCCACACAAGGTCTTAGGACCCGGCATTAACGGGAGAGGAAACCCGCGATGGCCCCTAGCAACTCGCATGGAGACTGGCCTTTCCTGAGGCCACCAGAGCGGGTCCCTGAGGTCCCCGTCGTAACTCGAGAAGACCAGCCGCAACTCTAGAAAATCCATGAGGTTCTCCCGTCCAGGCCAGATTAGGCCCATTTCCGCTGAGGCGTCTCGAGGCTGATCACACCTCACCTCTGGAACTTCGAAAGGGTCCTTCATACTCTTGGTGTAAATCAAGAAGTTCCCCTACATACCCGTCTCCACTCGAGAGGAAACACGAGGGTCCCGGCCACATCCAGGGGAGCCCCGTTTCCGCCTCGTAGCTCGAGATGAGGGATCCTTTCCCTGCATCGTCTGGAAAGATTTCTCGGCGTTCCCATCGCATCTCAAGAGGAGGCCCTCTCAACAGGAACGGCGAAGGAACTCCAGGGTCGTGCCACCATTCCAATAGTCCCCCAGATGTCTCAGTCCATTCCAGAGGAACCTCTTTTCCCTTCACCGGCTCGTCTTTCACGCCGAGGATCCACTCACACCAAGTTGGCATGTGGCACAGCCCTATGGAAAGCCTCCTGGATAAGCCTGGAGGAAAGCCTCGAGCGAAAGCCACAGATCCCTTGAACCACGTGACAGGAAGCGTGACACTACTGCTGCAGCTCGGGAGGAAAGCGCACGTGCATGCCCCCACTCGAGACGAGGCCTGACTCCCCTGGGGAGAGTCAGAAGCACCCCAAGATCCATGGCAATATTGGAGAGGAATTCTCAGGTTCCAGCCCCGACTCCACACAAGGTCTTAGGCCCCGGCATGGACGGGAGAGGAATCCCGAGAGGGCCCCTAGCAACTCACATGGGGACTGGCCTTTCCTGAGGCTAACAGAGCGGGTCCCTGAGGTCCCCGTGATAACTCGAGAAGACCTGCCGCAACTCGAGAAAATCCACGAGGTTCTCCCTTCCAGGCGAGATGAGGCCCATTTCCGCTGAGGCGTCTCGAGGCTGATCACACCTCACCTCTGGAACTTCCAAAGGGTCCTTCACACCCTTCGTGAGAGTCAAGAAGTTCCCCGACATACCCGTCTCCACTCGAGAGAAACACGAGGGTCCCGCCCACATCCAGAGGAGCCCCGTTTCCGCCTCGTAGCTCGAGATGAGGGATCCTTTCCCTGCTTCGTCGGGAAAGCGTTCCCGGCGTTCCCGTCGCATCTCAAGAGGAGGCCCTCTCCACAGGAACGGCGAGAGGAACTCCAGGGTCGTGCCACCATTCCAAGAGTCCCCCAGATGTCTCAGTCCATTCCAGAGGAACCTCTTTTCCCTTCACCAGCTCGTCTTTCATGCCGAGGATCGACTCACACCAAGGTGGCACGTGGCACGGCCCTGTGGGAAAGCCTCGTGGGAAAGCCTCGAGGGAAAGCCTCGATGGAAAGCCACAGATCCCTTGATCCAGGTGACAGGAAGCGTGACACTACTGCTGCTGCTCGTGGGGAAAGCGCACGTGCATGCCTCCACTCGAGACGAGGCCTGACTCCCCTGGGGAGACTCAGAAGAACCCCAAGATCCATGGAAACACTGAAGAGGAATCCTCAGGTTCCGGCTCCGACTCCACACAAGGTCTTAGGCCCCAGCATGGATGGGAAAGGAATCCCGAGAGGGCCCCTAGCAACTCGCATGGGGACTGGCCTTTCCTGAGTCCACCAGAGTGAGTCCCTGAGGTCACCGTCGTAACTCGAGAAGACCTGCCGCAACTCGAGAAAATCCAGGAGGTTCTCCCCTCCAGGCGAGATGAGGCCCATTTCCGCTGAGGAGTCTCGAGGCTGATCACACCTCCCCTCTGGAACTTCGAAAGGGTCCTTCACACCCTTGGTGCAAATAAAGAATTTGCCCGACATACCCGTCTCCACTCGAGAGGAAACACGAGGGTCTAGCCCACAACCAGAGGAGCCCCGTTTCGCCTTCGTTGCTCGAGATGAGGGATCCTTTCCCTGCTTCGTCGGGAAAGAGTTCCCGGCGTTCCCGTCGCATCTCAAGAGGAGGCCCTCTCAACAGGAACGGCGAGAGGAACTCCAGGGTCGTGCCACCATTCCAAGAGTCCCCCAGATGTCTCAGTCCATTCCAGAGGAACCTCTTTTCCCTTCACCGGCTCGTCTTTCACGCCGAGGATCGACTCACACCAAGGTGGCACGTGGCATGGCCCTGTGGGAAAGCCTCATGGGAAAGCCTCGAGGGAAAGCCACAGATCCCTTGATCCACGTGACAGGAAGCGTGACACTACTGCTGCAGCTCGGGAGGAAAGCGCACGTGCATGCCCCCACTAGAGACGAGGCCTGACTCCCCTGGGGATACTCAGAAGCACCCCAAGATCCACGGCAACACTGGAGAGGAATTCTGAGGTTCCGGCCCCGACTCCACACAAGGTCTTAGGCCCCGGCATGGACGGGAGAGGAATCCCGAGAGGGCCCTTAGCAACTAGCATGTGGACTGCCTTTCCTGAGGCCACCAGAGCGGGTCCCTGAGGTTCCCGTCGTAACTCGAGAAGACCTGCCACAACTCGAGAAAATCAAGGAGGTTCTCCCCTCCAGGCGAGATGAGGCCCATTTCCGCTGAGGCGTCTCGAGGCTGATCACACCTCACCTCTGGAACTTCGAAAGGGTCCTTCACACCCTTGGTGCAAATCAAGAAGTTCCCCGACATACCCGTCTCCACTCGAGAGGAAAAACGACCGTCCTGCGCACATCCAGAGGAGCCCCGTTTCCGCGTCGTAGCTCGAGATGAGGGATCCTTTCCGTGCTTCGTCGGGAAAGCGTTCCCGGCGTTCCCGTCGCATCTCAAGAGGAGGCCCTCTCCACAGGAACGGCGAGAGGAACTCCAGGGTCGTGCCACCATTCCAAGAGTCCCCCAGATGTCTCAGTCCATTCCAGAGGAACCTCTTTTCCCTTCACCCGCTCGTCTTTCACGCCGAGGATCCACTCACACCAAGTTGGCATGTGGCACAGCCCTATGGAAAGCCTCCTGGATAAGCCTGGAGGGAAAGCCTCGAGCGAAAGCCACAGATCCCTTGAACCACGTGACAGGAAGCGTGACACTACTGCTGCAGCTCGGGAGGAAAGCGCACGTGCATGCCCCCACTCGAGACGAGGCCTGACTCCCCTGGGGAGAGTCAGAAGCACCCCAAGATCCATGGCAATATTGGAGAGGAATTCTCAGGTTCCAGCCCCGACTCCACACAAGGTCTTAGGCCCCGGCATGGACGGGAGAGGAATCCCGAGAGGGCCCCTAGCAACTCACATGGGGACTGGCCTTTCCTGAGGCTAACAGAGCGGGTCCCTGAGGTCCCCGTGATAACTCGAGAAGACCTGCCGCAACTCGAGAAAATCCACGAGGTTCTCCCTTCCAGGCGAGATGAGGCCTATTTCCGCTGAGGCGTCTCGAGGCTGATCACACCTCACCTCTGGAACTTCCAAAGGGTCCTTCACACCCTTCGTGAGAGTCAAGAAGTTCCCCGACATACCCGTCTCCACTCGAGAGAAACACGAGGGTCCCGCCCACATCCAGAGGAGCCCCGTTTCCGCCTCGTAGCTCGAGATGAGGGATCCTTTCCCTGCTTCGTCGGGAAAGCGTTCCCGGCGTTCCCGTCGCATCTCAAGAGGAGGCCCTCTCCACAGGAACGGCGAGAGGAACTCCAGGGTCGTGCCACCATTCCAAGAGTCCCCCAGATGTCTCAGTCCATTCCAGAGGAACCTCTTTTCCCTTCACCAGCTCGTCTTTCATGCCGAGGATCGACTCACACCAAGGTGGCACGTGGCACGGCCCTGTGGGAAAGCCTCGTGGGAAAGCCTCGAGGGAAAGCCTCGATGGAAAGCCACAGATCCCTTGATCCAGGTGACAGGAAGCGTGACACTACTGCTGCTGCTCGTGGGGAAAGCGCACGTGCATGCCCCCACTCGAGACGAGGCCTGACTCCCCTGGGGAGACTCAGAAGAACCCCAAGATCCATGGAAACACTGAAGAGGAATCCTCAGGTTCCGGCTCCGACTCCACACAAGGTCTTAGGCCCCAGCATGGATGGGAAAGGAATCCCGAGAGGGCCCCTAGCAACTCGCATGGGGACTGGCCTTTCCTGAGTCCACCAGAGTGAGTCCCTGAGGTCACCGTCGTAACTCGAGAAGACCTGCCGCAACTCGAGAAAATCCAGGAGGTTCTCCCCTCCAGGCGAGATGAGGCCCATTTCCGCTGAGGAGTCTCGAGGCTGATCACACCTCCCCTCTGGAACTTCGAAAGGGTCCTTCACACCCTTGGTGCAAATAAAGAATTTGCCCGACATACCCGTCTCCACTCGAGAGGAAACACGAGGGTCTAGCCCACAACCAGAGGAGCCCCGTTTCGCCTTCGTTGCTCGAGATGAGGGATCCTTTCCCTGCTTCGTCGGGAAAGAGTTCCCGGCGTTCCCGTCGCATCTCAAGAGGAGGCCCTCTCAACAGGAACGGCCAGAGGAACTCCAGGGTCGTGCCACCATTCCAAGAGTCCCCCAGATGTCTCAGTCCATTCCAGAGGAACCTCTTTTCCCTTCACCGGCTCGTCTTTCACGCCGAGGATCGACTCACACCAAGGTGGCACGTGGCACGGCCCTGTGGGAAAGCCTCATGGGAAAGCCTCGAGGGAAAGCCTCGAGGGAAAGCCACAGATCCCTTGATCCACGTGACAGGAAGCGTGACACTACTGCTGCAGCTCGGGAGGAAAGCGCACGTGCATGCCCCCACTCGAGACGAGGCCTGACTCCCCTGGGGAGACTCAGAAGCACCCCAAGATCCACGGCAACACTGGAGAGGAATCCTGAGGTTCCGGCCCCGACTCCACACAAGGTCTTAGGCCCCGGCATGGACGGGAGAGGAATCCCGAGAGGGCCCTTAGCAACTAGCATGTGGACTGCCTTTCCTGAGGCCACCAGAGCGGGTCCCTGAGGTTCCCGTCGTAACTCGAGAAGACCTGCCGCAACTCGAGAAAATCAAGGAGGTTCTCCCCTCCAGGCGAGATGAGGCCCATTTCCGCTGAGGCGTCTCGAGGCTGATCACACCTCACCTCTGGAACTTCGAAAGGGTCCTTCACACCCTTGGTGCAAATCAAGAAGTTCCCCGACATACCCGTCTCCACTCGAGAGGAAAAACGACCGTCCTGCGCACATCCAGAGGAGCCCCGTTTCCGCGTCGTAGCTCGAGATGAGGGATCCTTTCCGTGCTTCGTCGGGAAAGCGTTCCCGGCGTTCCCGTCGCATCTCAAGAGGAGGCCCTCTCCACAGGAACGGCGAGAGGAACTCCAGGGTCGTGCCACCATTCCAAGAGTCCCCCAGATGTCTCAGTCCATTCCAGATAAACCTCTTTTCCCTTCACCCGCTCGTCTTTCATGCCGAGGATCGACTCACACCAAGGTGGCACGTGGAACGGCCCTGTGGGAAAGCCTCATGGGAAAGCCTCGAGGGAAAGCCTCGAGGGAAAGCCACAGTTCCCTTGAACCACGTGACAGGAAGCGTGACACTACTGCTGCAGCTCGGGAGGAAAGTGCACGTGCATGCCCCCACTCGACACGAGGCCTGACTCCCCTGGGGAGACTCAGAAGCACCCCAAGATCCATGGCAACACTGGAGAGGAATCCTCAGGTTCCGGCCCCGACTCCACACAATTTCTTAGGCCCTGGCATGGACGGGAGAGGAATCCCGAGAGGGCCCCTAGCAACTCGCATGTGGACTGCCTTTCCTGAGACCACCAGAGCGGGTCCCTGAGTTTCCCGGCGTAACTCGAGACGACCTGCCGCAACTCGAGAAAATCCAGGAGGTTCTCCCCTCCAGGCGAGATGAGGCCCATTTCCGCTGAGGCGTCTCGAGGCTGATCACACCTCACCTCTGGAACTTCGAAAGGGTCCTTCACACCCTTGGTGCAAATCAAGAAGTTCCCCGACATACCCGTCTCCACTCGAGAGGAAACACGACGGTCCCGCCCACATCCAGAGGAGCCCCGTTTCCGCCTCGTAGCTCGAGATGAGGGATCCTTTCCCTGCTTTGTCGGGAAAGAGTTCCCTGCCTTCCCGTCGCATCTCAAGAGGAGGCCCTCTCAACAGGAACGGCCAGAGGAACTCCAGGGTCGTGCCACCATTCCAAGACTCCCCCAGATGTCTCAGTCCATTCCAGAGGAACCTCTTTTCCCGTAACCGGCTCATCTTTCACGCCGAGGATCGACTCACACCAAGGCGGCACGTGGCACAGCCCTGTTGGAAAGCCTGGTGGGAAAGCCTCGAGGGAAAGACACCGATCCCTTGATCCACATGACAGGAAGCGTGACACTACTGCTGCAGCTCGGGAAGAAAGCGTACGTGCATGCCCCCACTCGAGAAGAGGCCAGACTCCCCTGGGGAGACTCAGAAGCAACCAAGATCCATGGCAACACTGGAGAAGAATCCTCAGGTTCCTGCCCCGACTCCACACAAGGTCTTAGGCCCCGGCAGGGACGGGAGCGGAATTCTGAGAGGGCCCCTAGCAACTCGCATGCGGACTGCCTTTCCTGAGGCCACCAGAGCGGGTCCTTGAGGTCCCAGTCGTAACTTGCGAAGACCTGCCGCAACTCGAGAAAATCCAGGAGGTTCTCCCCTCCAGGCGAGATGAGGCCCATTTCCGCTGAGGCGTCTTGAGGCTGATCACACCTCACCTCTGGAACTTCGAAAGGGTCCTTCACACCCTTGGTGCAAATCAAGAAGGTCCCCGACATTCCGGTCTCCACTCGAGAGGAAACACGAGGGTTCCGCCCACATCCAGAGGAGCCCCGTTTCCGCGTCATAGCTCGAGATGAGGGATCCTTTCCCTGCTTTGTCGGGAAAGAGTTCCCTGCCTTCCCGTCGCATCTCAAGAGGAGGCCCTCTCAACAGGAACGGCCAGAGGAACTCCAGGGTCGTGCCACCATTCCAAGACTCCCCCAGATGACTCAGTCCATTCCAGAGGAACCTCTTTTCCCTTCACCGGATATTCTTTCGGCCGAGGATGGACTCACACCAAGGTGGCACGTGGCACGGCCCTGTGGGAAAGCCTCGTGGGAAAGCTTCGAGGGAAAGCCTCGAGGGAAAGCCACAGATCCCTTGATCCACGTGACAGGAAGCGTGACAGTCCTGCTGCAGCTCAGGAGGAAAGCGCACGTGCATGCCCCCACTCGAGACGAGGCCTGACTCACCTGGGGAGACTCAGAAGCACCCCATGATCCATGGCAACACTGGAGAGGAATCCTCAGGTTCCGACCCCGACTCCACACAAGGTCTTAGGACCCGGCATTAACGGGAGAGGAAACCCGCGATGGCCCCTAGCAACTCGCATGGAGACTGGCCTTTCCTGAGGCCACCAGAGCGGGTCCCTGAGGTCCCCGTCGTAACTCGAGAAGACCAGCCACAACTCTAGAAAATCCACGAGGTTCTCCCGTCCAGGCCAGATTAGGCCCATTTCCGCTGAGGCGTCTCGAGGCTGATCACACCTCACCTCTGGAACTTCGAAAGGGTCCTTCATACTCTTGGTGTAAATCAAGAAGTTCCCCTACATACCCGTCTCCACTCGAGAGGAAACACGAGGGTCCCGGCCACATCCAGGGGAGCCCCGTTTCCGCCTGGTAGCTCGAGATGAGGGATCCTTTCCCTGCATCGTCTGGAAAGATTTCTCGGCGTTCCCATCGCATCTCAAGAGGAGGCCCTCTCAACAGGAACGGCGAAGGAACTCCAGGGTCGTGCCACCATTCCAATAGTCCCCCAGATGTCTCAGTCCATTCCAGAGGAACCTCTTTTCCCTTCACCGGCTCGTCTTTCACGCCGAGGATCCACTCACACCAAGTTGGCATGTGGCACAGCCCTATGGAAAGCCTCCTGGATAAGCCTGGAGGGAAAGCCTCGAGCGAAAGCCACAGATCCCTTGAACCACGTGACAGGAAGCGTGACACTACTGCTGCAGCTCGGGAGGAAAGCGCACGTGCATGCCCCCACTCGAGACGAGGCCTGACTCCCCTGGGGAGAGTCAGAAGCACCCCAAGATCCATGGCAATATTGGAGAGGAATTCTCAGGTTCCAGCCCCGACTCCACACAAGGTCTTAGGCCCCGGCATGGACGGGAGAGGAATCCCGAGAGGGCCCCTAGCAACTCACATGGGGACTGGCCTTTCCTGAGGCTAACAGAGCGGGTCCCTGAGGTCCCCGTGATAACTCGAGAAGACCTGCCGCAACTCGAGAAAATCCACGAGGTTCTCCCTTCCAGGCGAGATGAGGCCCATTTCCGCTGAGGCGTCTCGAGGCTGATCACACCTCACCTCTGGAACTTCCAAAGGGTCCTTCACACCCTTCGTGAGAGTCAAGAAGTTCCCCGACATACCCGTCTCCACTCGAGAGAAACACGAGGGTCCCGCCCACATCCAGAGGAGCCCCGTTTCCGCCTCGTAGCTCGAGATGAGGGATCCTTTCCCTGCTTCGTCGGGAAAGCGTTCCCGGCGTTCCCGTCGCATCTCAAGAGGAGGCCCTCTCCACAGGAACGGCGAGAGGAACTCCAGGGTCGTGCCACCATTCCAAGAGTCCCCCAGATGTCTCAGTCCATTCCAGAGGAACCTCTTTTCCCTTCACCGGCTCGTCTTTCATGCCGAGGATCGACTCACACCAAGGTGGCACGTGGCACGGCCCTGTGGGAAAGCCTCGTGGGAAAGCCTCGAGGGAAAGCCTCGAGGGAAAGCCTCGAGGGAAAGCCACAGTTCCCTTGAACCACGTGACAGGAAGCGTGACACTACTGCTGCAGCTCGGGAGGAAAGTGCACGTGCATGCCCCCACTCGACACGAGGCCTGACTCCCCTGGGGAGACTCAGAAGCACCCCAAGATCCATGGCAACACTGGAGAGGAATCCTCAGGTTCCGGCCCCGACTCCACACAATTTCTTAGGCCCTGGCATGGACGGGAAAGGAATCCCGAGAGGGCCCCTAGCAACTCGCATGTGGACTGCCTTTCCTGAGACCACCAGAGCGGGTCCCTGAGTTTCCCGGCGTAACTCGAGACGACCTGCCGCAACTCGAGAAAATCCAGGAGGTTCTCCCCTCCAGGCGAGATTAGGCCCATTTCCGCTGAGGCGTCTCGAGGCTGATCACACCTCACCTCTGGCACTTCAAAAGGGTCCTTCACACCCTTGGTGCAAATCAAGAAGGTCCCCGACATTCCGGTCTCCACTCGAGAGGAAACACGAGGGTTCCGCCCACATCCAGAGGAGCCCCGTTACCGCGTCGTAGCTCGAGATGAGGGATCCTTTCCCTGCTTTGTCGGGAAAGAGTTCCCTGCTTCCCGTCGCATCTCAAGAGGAGGCCCTCTCAACAGGAACGGCCAGAGGAACTCCAGGGTCGTGCCACCATTCCAAGACTCCCCCAGATGTCTCAGTCCATTCCAGAGGAACCTCTTTTCCCTTCACCGGCTCGTCTTTCACGCCGAGGATCGACTCACACCAAGGTGGCACGTGGCACGGCCCTGTGGGAAAGCCTCGTGGGAAAGCCTCGAGGGACAGCCTCGAGGGAAAGCCACAGATCCCTTGATCCACGTGACAGGAAGCGTGACAGTCCTGCTGCAGCTCAGGAGGAAAGCGCACGTGCATGCCCCCACTCGAGACGGGGCCTGACTCACCTGGGGAGACTCAGAAGCACCCCATGATCCATGGCAACACTGGAGAGGAATCCTCAGGTTCCGACCCCGACTCCACACAAGGTCTTAGGACCCGGCATTAACGGGAGAGGAAACCCGCGATGGCCCCTAGCAACTCGCATGGAGACTGGCCTTTCCTGAGGCCACCAGAGCGGGTCCCTGAGGTCCCCGTCGTAACTCGAGAAGACCAGCCGCAACTCTAGAAAATCCAGGAGGTTCTCCCGTCCAGGCCAGATTAGGCCCATTTCCGCTGAGGCGTCTCGAGGCTGATCACACCTCACCTCTGGAACTTCGAAAGGGTCCTTCATACTCTTGGTGTAAATCAAGAAGTTCCCCTACATACCCGTCTCCACTCGAGAGGAAACACGAGGGTCCCGGCCACATCCAGGGGAGCCCCGTTTCCGCCTCGTAGCTCGAGATGAGGGATCCTTTCCCTGCATCGTCTGGAAAGATTTCTCGGCGTTCCCATCGCATCTCAAGAGGAGGCCCTCTCAACAGGAACGGCGAAGGAACTCCAGGGTCGTGCCACCATTCCAATAGTCCCCCAGATGTCTCAGTCCATTCCAGAGGAACCTCTTTTCCCTTCACCGGCTCGTCTTTCACGCCGAGGATCCACTCACACCAAGTTGGCATGTGGCACAGCCCTATGGAAAGCCTCCTGGATAAGCCTGGAGGGAAAGCCTCGAGCGAAAGCCACAGATCCGTTGAACCACGTGACAGGAAGCGTGACACTACTGCTGCAGCTCGGGAGGAAAGCGCACGTGCATGCCCCCACTCGAGACGAGGCCTGACTCCCCTGGGGAGAGTCAGAAGCACCCCAAGATCCATGGCAATATTGGAGAGGAATTCTCAGGTTCCAGCCCCGACTCCACACAAGGTCTTAGGCCCCGGCATGGACGGGAGAGGAATCCCGAGAGGGCCCCTAGCAACTCACATGGGGACTTGCCTTTCCTGAGGCTAACAGAGCGGGTCCCTGAGGTCCCCGTGATAACTCGAGAAGACCTGCCGCAACTCGAGAAAATCCACGAGGTTCTCCCTTCCAGGCGAGATGAGGCCCATTTCCGCTGAGGCGTCTCGAGGCTGATCACACCTCACCTCTGGAACTTCCAAAGGGTCCTTCACACCCTTCGTGAGAGTCAAGAAGTTCCCCGACATACCCGTCTCCACTCGAGAGAAACACGAGGGTCCCGCCCACATCCAGAGGAGCCCCGTTTCCGCCTCGTAGCTCGAGATGAGGGATCCTTTCCCTGCTTCGTCGGGAAAGCGTTCCCAGCGTTCCCGTCGCATCTCAAGTGGAGGCCCTCTCCACAGGAACGGCGAGAGGAACTCCAGGGTCGTGCCACCATTCCAAGAGTCCCCCAGATGTCTCAGTCCATTCCAGAGGAACCTCTTTTCCCTTCACCGGCTCGTCTTTCATACCGAGGGTCGACTCACACCAAGGTGGCACGTGGCACGGCCCTGTGGGAAAGCCTCGTGGGAAAGCCTCGAGGGAAAGCCTCGAGGGAAAGCCTCGAGGGAAAGCCACAGTTCCCTTGAACCACGTGACAGGAAGCGTGACACTACTGCTGCAGCTCGGGAGGAAAGTGCACGTGCATGCCCCCACTCGACACGAGGCCTGACTCCCCTGGGGAGACTCAGAAGCACCCCAAGATCCATGGCAACACTGGAGAGGAATCCTCAGGTTCCGGCCCTGACTCCACACAATTTCTTAGGCCCTGGCATGGACGGGAAAGGAATCCCGAGAGGGCCCCTAGCAACTCGCATGTGGACTGCCTTTCCTGAGACCACCAGAGCGGGTCCCTGAGTTTCCCGGCGTAACTCGAGACGACCTGCCGCAACTCGAGAAAATCCAGGAGGTTCTCCCCTCCAGGCGAGATGAGGCCCATTTCCGCTGAGGCGTCTCGAGGCTGATCACACCTCACCTCTGGAACTTCGAAAGGGTCCTTCACACCCTTGGTGCAAATCAAGAAGGTCCCCGACATTCCGGTCTCCACTCGAGAGGAAACACGAGGGTTCCGCCCACATCCAGAGGAGCCCCGTTACCGCGTCGTAGCTCAAGATGAGGGATCCTTTCCCTGCTTTGTCGGGAAAGAGTTCCCTGCCTTCCCGTCGCATCTCAAGAGGAGGCCCTCTCAACAGGAACGGCCAGAGGAACTCCAGGGTCGTGCCACCATTCCAAGACTCCCCCAGATGTCTCAGTCCATTCCAGAGGAACCTCTTTTCCCTTCACCGGATATTCTTTCGGCCGAGGATGGACTCACACCAAGGTGGCACGTGGCACGGCCCTGTGGGAAAGCCTCGTGGGAAAGCTTCGAGGGAAAGCCTCGAGGGAAAGCCACAGATCCCTTGATCCACGTGACAGGAAGCGTGACAGTCCTGCTGCAGCTCAGGAGGAAAGCGCACGTGCATGCCCCCACTCGAGACGAGGCCTGACTCACCTGGGGAGACTCAGAAGCACCCCAAGATCCATGGCAACACTGGAGAGGAATCCTCAGGTTCCGACCCCGACTCCACACAAGGTCTTAGGACCCGGCATTAACGGGAGAGGAAACCCGCGATGGCCCCTAGCAACTCGCATGGAGACTGGCCTTTCCTGAGGCCACCAGAGCGGGTCCCTGAGGTCCCCGTCGTAACTCGAGAAGACCAGCCGCAACTCTAGAAAATCCAGGAGGTTCTCCCGTCCAGGCCAGATTAGGCCCATTTCCGCTGAGGCGTCTCGAGGCTGATCACACCTCACCTCTGGAACTTCGAAAGGGTCCTTCATACTCTTGGTGTAAATCAAGAAGTTCCCCTACATACCCGTCTCCACTCGAGAGGAAACACGAGGGTCCCGGCCACATCCAGGGGAGCCCCGTTTCCGCCTCGTAGCTCGAGATGAGGGATCCTTTCCCTGCATCGTCTGGAAAGATTTCTCGGCGTTCCCATCGCATCTCAAGAGGAGGCCCTCTCAACAGGAACGGCGAAGGAACTCCAGGGTCGTGCCACCATTCCAATAGTCCCCCAGATGTCTCAGTCCATTCCAGAGGAACCTCTTTTCCCTTCACCGGCTCGTCTTTCACGCCGAGGATCGACTCACACCAAGGTGGCACGTGGCACGGCCCTGTGCGAAAGTCTCGTGGGAAAGCCTCGAGGGCAAGCCTCGAGGGAAAGCCACAGATACCTTGACCCACGTTACAGGAAGCGTGACACTACTGCTGAAGCTCGGGATTAAAGCGCACGTGCATGTCCCCACTTGAGACGAGGCTTGACTCCCCTGGGGAGACTCAGAAGCACCCCAAGATCCATGGCAACACTGGAGAGGAATCCTCAGTTTCCGTCCCCGACTCCACACAAGGACTGAGGCCCCGGCATGAACGGGGGAGGAATCCCGAGAGGTCCCGTAGCAACTCGCATGGGGACAGGTCTTTCCTAAAGCCACCAGAGCGGGTCCCTGAGGTCCCCTTCGTAACTCGACAAGACCTGCGCAACTCGAGAAAATCCAGGAGGTTCTCCCGTCCAGGCGAGATGAGGCCCATTTCCGCTGAGGTGTCTCGAGCCTGATCACACCTCACCTCTGGAACTTCGAAAGGGTCCTTCACACCCTTGGTGCGAGTCATGAAGTTCCCCGACATACCCGTCTCCACTCGAGGGGAAACACGAGGGTCCCGCCCACATCCAGAGGAGCCCCGTTTCCGCCTCGTAGCTCGAGATGAGGGATCCTTTCCCTGCATCGTCTGGAAAGATTTCTCGGCGTTCCCATCGCATCTCAAGAGGAGGCCCTCTCAACAGGAACGGCGAAGGAACTCCAGGGTCGTGCCACCATTCCAAGAGTCCCCCAGATGTCTCAGTCCATTCCAGAGGAACCTCTTTTCCCTTCACCGTCTCGTCTTTCACGCCGAGGATCGACTCACACCAAGGTGGCACGTGGCACAGCCCTGTGGGAAAGCCTCGTGGAAAAGCCTCGAGGGAAAGCCTTGAGGGAAAGCCACAGATCCCTTGATCGACGTGACAGGAAGCGTGACACTACTGCTGCAGCTCGGGAGGAAAGCGCACGTGCATGCCCCCACTCGAGACGAGGCCTGACTCCCCTGGGGAGACTCAGAAGCACCCCAAGATCCATGGCAACACTGGAGAGGAATCCTCAGGTTCCGGCCCCGACTCCACACAAGATCTGAGGCCCCGGCATGGACGGGAGAGGAATCCCGAGAGGTCCCCTAGCAACTCGCATGGGGACTGGCCTTTCCTGAGGCCACCAGAGCGGGTCCCTGTGGTCCCCATCGTAACTCGAGAAGACCTGCCGCAACTCGAGAAAATCCAGGAGGTTCTCCCCTCCAGGCGAGATGAGGCCCATTTCCGCTGAGGCGTCTCGAGGCTGATCACACCTCACCTCTGGAACTTCGAAAGGGTCCTTCACACCCTTGGTGCAAATCAAGAAGTTCCCCGACATACCCGTCTCCACTCGAGAGGAATCACGAGGGTCCCGCCCACATCCAGAGGAGCCCCGTTTCCGCCTCATAGCTCGAGATGAGGGATCCTTTCCCTGCTTCGTCGGGAAATAGTTCCCGGCCTTCCCGTCGCTTCTCAAGAGGAGGCCCTCTCAACAGGAACGGCGAGAGGAACTCCAGGGTCGTGCCACCATTCCAAGAGTCCCCCAGATGTCTCAGTCCATTCCAGAGGAACCTCTTTTCCCTTCACCGGCTCGTCTTTCACGCCGAGGATCGACTCACACCAAGGTGGCACGTGGCACAGCCCTGTGGGAAAGCCTCGTGGGAAAGCCTCGAGGGACAGCCTCGAGGGAAAGCCACAGATCCCTTGATCCACGTGACAGGAAGCGTGACACTACTGCTGCAGCTCGGGAGGAAAGCGCACGTGCATGCCCCCACTCGAGACGAGGCCTGACTCCCCTGGGGAGACTCAGAAGCACCCCAAGATCCATGGCAACACTGGAGAGGAATCCTCAGGTTCCGGCCCCGACTCCACACAAGGACTGAGGCCCCGGCATGGACGGGAGAGGAAACCCGAGAGGTCCCCTAGCAACTCGCATGGGGACTGGCCTTTCCTGAGGCCACCAGAGCGGGTCCCTGAGGTCCCCGTCGTAACTCGAGAAGACCTGCCGCAACTCGAGAAAATCCAGGAGGTTCTCCCCTCCAGGCGAGATGAGGCCCATTTCCGCTGAGGCGTCTCGAGGCTGATCACACCTCACCTCTGGAACTTCGAAAGGGTCCTTCACACCCTTGGTGCAAATCAAGAGGTTCCCCGACATACCCGTCTCCACTCGAGAGGAAACACGAGGGTCCCGCCCACATCCAGAGGAGCCCCGTTTCCGCCTCGTAGCTCGAGATGAGGGATCCTTTCCCTGCTTCGTCGGGAAAGAGTTCCCGGCATTCCCGTCGCATCTCAAGAGGAGGCCCTCTCAACAGGAACGGCGAGAGGAACTCCAGGGTCGTGTCACCATTCCAAGAGTCCCCCAGATGTCTCAGTCCATTCCAGAGGAACCTCTTTTCCCTTCACCGGCTCGTCTTTCACGCCGAGGATCGACTCACACCAAGGTGGCACGTGGCACGGCCCTGTGCGAAAGTCTCGTGGGAAAGCCTCGAGGGCAAGCCTCGAGGGAAAGCCACAGATACCTTGACCCACGTTACAGGAAGCGTGACACTACTGCTGAAGCTCGGGATTAAAGCGCACGTGCATGTCCCCACTTGAGACGAGGCTTGACTCCCCTGGGGAGACTCAGAAGCACCCCAAGATCCATGGCAACACTGGAGAGGAATCCTCAGTTTCCGTCCCCGACTCCACACAAGGACTGAGGCCCCGGCATGAACGGGGGAGGAATCCCGAGAGGTCCCGTAGCAACTCGCATGGGGACAGGTCTTTCCTAAAGCCACCAGAGCGGGTCCCTGAGGTCCCCTTCGTAACTCGACAAGACCTGCGCAACTCGAGAAAATCCAGGAGGTTCTCCCGTCCAGGCGAGATGAGGCCCATTTCCGCTGAGGTGTCTCGAGCCTGATCACACCTCACCTCTGGAACTTCGAAAGGGTCCTTCACACCCTTGGTGCGAGTCATGAAGTTCCCCGACATACCCGTCTCCACTCGAGGGGAAACACGAGGGTCCCGCCCACATCCAGAGGAGCCCCGTTTCCGCCTCGTAGCTCGAGATGAGGGATCCTTTCCCTGCATCGTCTGGAAAGATTTCTCGGCGTTCCCATCGCATCTCAAGAGGAGGCCCTCTCAACAGGAACGGCGAAGGAACTCCAGGGTCGTGCCACCATTCCAAGAGTCCCCCAGATGTCTCAGTCCATTCCAGAGGAACCTCTTTTCCCTTCACCGTCTCGTCTTTCACGCCGAGGATCGACTCACACCAAGGTGGCACGTGGCACAGCCCTGTGGGAAAGCCTCGTGGAAAAGCCTCGAGGGAAAGCCTTGAGGGAAAGCCACAGATCCCTTGATCGACGTGACAGGAAGCGTGACACTACTGCTGCAGCTCGGGAGGAAAGCGCACGTGCATGCCCCCACTCGAGACGAGGCCTGACTCCCCTGGGGAGACTCAGAAGCACCCCAAGATCCATGGCAACACTGGAGAGGAATCCTCAGGTTCCGGCCCCGACTCCACACAAGATCTGAGGCCCCGGCATGGACGGGAGAGGAATCCCGAGAGGTCCCCTAGCAACTCGCATGGGGACTGGCCTTTCCTGAGGCCACCAGAGCGGGTCCCTGTGGTCCCCATCGTAACTCGAGAAGACCTGCCGCAACTCGAGAAAATCCAGGAGGTTCTCCCCTCCAGGCGAGATGAGGCCCATTTCCGCTGAGGCGTCTCGAGGCTGATCACACCTCACCTCTGGAACTTCGAAAGGGTCCTTCACACCCTTGGTGCAAATCAAGAAGTTCCCCGACATACCCGTCTCCACTCGAGAGGAATCACGAGGGTCCCGCCCACATCCAGAGGAGCCCCGTTTCCGCCTCATAGCTCGAGATGAGGGATCCTTTCCCTGCTTCGTCGGGAAATAGTTCCCGGCCTTCCCGTCGCTTCTCAAGAGGAGGCCCTCTCAACAGGAACGGCGAGAGGAACTCCAGGGTCGTGCCACCATTCCAAGAGTCCCCCAGATGTCTCAGTCCATTCCAGAGGAACCTCTTTTCCCTTCACCGGCTCGTCTTTCACGCCGAGGATCGACTCACACCAAGGTGGCACGTGGCACAGCCCTGTGGGAAAGCCTCGTGGGAAAGCCTCGAGGGACAGCCTCGAGGGAAAGCCACAGATCCCTTGATCCACGTGACAGGAAGCGTGACACTACTGCTGCAGCTCGGGAGGAAAGCGCACGTGCATGCCCCCACTCGAGACGAGGCCTGACTCCCCTGGGGAGACTCAGAAGCACCCCAAGATCCATGGCAACACTGGAGAGGAATCCTCAGGTTCCGGCCCCGACTCCACACAAGGACTGAGGCCCCGGCATGGACGGGAGAGGAAACCCGAGAGGTCCCCTAGCAACTCGCATGGGGACTGGCCTTTCCTGAGGCCACCAGAGCGGGTCCCTGAGGTCCCCGTCGTAACTCGAGAAGACCTGCCGCAACTCGAGAAAATCCAGGAGGTTCTCCCCTCCAGGCGAGATGAGGCCCATTTCCGCTGAGGCGTCTCGAGGCTGATCACACCTCACCTCTGGAACTTCGAAAGGGTCCTTCACACCCTTGGTGCAAATCAAGAGGTTCCCCGACATACCCGTCTCCACTCGAGAGGAAACACGAGGGTCCCGCCCACATCCAGAGGAGCCCCGTTTCCGCCTCGTAGCTCGAGATGAGGGATCCTTTCCCTGCTTCGTCGGGCAAGAGTTCCCGGCATTCCCGTCGCATCTCAAGAGGAGGCCCTCTCAACAGGAACGGCGAGAGGAACTCCAGGGTCGTGTCACCATTCCAAGAGTCCCCCTGATGTCTCAGTCCATTCCAGAGGAACCTCTTTTCCCTTCACCGGATCGTCATTCACGCAGAGGATCGACTCACACCAAGGTGGCAGGTGGCACAGCCCTGTGGGAAAGCCTCTTGTGAAAGCCTCGAGGGACAGCCTCGAGGGAAAGCCACAGATCCCTTGATCCACGTGACTGGAAGCGTAACACTACTGCTGCAGCTCGCGAGGAAAGCGCACGTGCATGCCCCCACTCGAGACGAGGCCTGACTCCCCTGGGGAGACTCAGAAGCACCCCAAGATCCATGCCAACACTGGAGAGGAATCCTCAGGTTCCGGCCCCGACTCCACACAAGGACTTAGGCCCCGGCATGGATGGGAGAGGAATCCCGAGAGGGCCCCTAGAACTGGCATGGGGACTGGCCTTTCCTGAGGCCAGCAGAGCGGGTCCCTGAGGTCCCCATCGTAAGTCGAGAAGACCTGCCGCAACTCGAGAAAATCCAGGAGGTTCTCCCCTCCAGGCGAGATGAGGCCCATTTCAGCTGAGGTGTCTCGAGGCTGATCACACCTCACCTCTGGAACTTCGAAAGGGTCCTTCACACCCTTGGTGCAAATCAAGAGGTTCCCCGACATACCCGTCTCCACTCGAGAGGAAACACGAGGGTCCCGCCCACATCCAGAGGAGCCCCGTTTCCGCCTCGTAGCTCGAGATGAGGGATCCTTTCCCTGCTTCGTCGGGCAAGAGTTCCCGGCATTCCCGTCGCATCTCAAGAGGAGGCCCTCTCAACAGGAACGGCGAGAGGAACTCCAGGGTCGTGTCACCATTCCAAGAGTCCCCCAGATGTCTCAGTCCATTCCAGAGGAACCTCTTTTCCCTTCACCGGCTCGTCTTTCACGCCGAGGATCGACTCACACCAAGGTGGCACGTGGCACGGCCCTGTGCGAAAGTCTCGTGGGAAAGCCTCGAGGGCAAGCCTCGAGGGAAAGCCACAGATACCTTGACCCACGTTACAGGAAGCGTGACACTACTGCTGAAGCTCGGGATTAAAGCGCACGTGCATGTCCCCACTTGAGACGAGGCTTGACTCCCCTGGGGAGACTCAGAAGCACCCCAAGATCCATGGCAACACTGGAGAGGAATCCTCAGTTTCCGTCCCCGACTCCACACAAGGACTGAGGCCCCGGCATGAACGGGGGAGGAATCCCGAGAGGTCCCGTAGCAACTCGCATGGGGACAGGTCTTTCCTAAAGCCACCAGAGCGGGTCCCTGAGGTCCCCTTCGTAACTCGACAAGACCTGCGCAACTCGAGAAAATCCAGGAGGTTCTCCCGTCCAGGCGAGATGAGGCCCATTTCCGCTGAGGTGTCTCGAGCCTGATCACACCTCACCTCTGGAACTTCGAAAGGGTCCTTCACACCCTTGGTGCGAGTCATGAAGTTCCCCGACATACCCGTCTCCACTCGAGGGGAAACACGAGGGTCCCGCCCACATCCAGAGGAGCCCCGTTTCCGCCTCGTAGCTCGAGATGAGGGATCCTTTCCCTGCATCGTCTGGAAAGATTTCTCGGCGTTCCCATCGCATCTCAAGAGGAGGCCCTCTCAACAGGAACGGCGAAGGAACTCCAGGGTCGTGCCACCATTCCAAGAGTCCCCCAGATGTCTCAGTCCATTCCAGAGGAACCTCTTTTCCCTTCACCGTCTCGTCTTTCACGCCGAGGATCGACTCACACCAAGGTGGCACGTGGCACAGCCCTGTGGGAAAGCCTCGTGGAAAAGCCTCGAGGGAAAGCCTTGAGGGAAAGCCACAGATCCCTTGATCGACGTGACAGGAAGCGTGACACTACTGCTGCAGCTCGGGAGGAAAGCGCACGTGCATGCCCCCACTCGAGACGAGGCCTGACTCCCCTGGGGAGACTCAGAAGCACCCCAAGATCCATGGCAACACTGGAGAGGAATCCTCAGGTTCCGGCCCCGACTCCACACAAGATCTGAGGCCCCGGCATGGACGGGAGAGGAATCCCGAGAGGTCCCCTAGCAACTCGCATGGGGACTGGCCTTTCCTGAGGCCACCAGAGCGGGTCCCTGTGGTCCCCATCGTAACTCGAGAAGACCTGCCGCAACTCGAGAAAATCCAGGAGGTTCTCCCCTCCAGGCGAGATGAGGCCCATTTCCGCTGAGGCGTCTCGAGGCTGATCACACCTCACCTCTGGAACTTCGAAAGGGTCCTTCACACCCTTGGTGCAAATCAAGAAGTTCCCCGACATACCCGTCTCCACTCGAGAGGAATCACGAGGGTCCCGCCCACATCCAGAGGAGCCCCGTTTCCGCCTCATAGCTCGAGATGAGGGATCCTTTCCCTGCTTCGTCGGGAAATAGTTCCCGGCCTTCCCGTCGCTTCTCAAGAGGAGGCCCTCTCAACAGGAACGGCGAGAGGAACTCCAGGGTCGTGCCACCATTCCAAGAGTCCCCCAGATGTCTCAGTCCATTCCAGAGGAACCTCTTTTCCCTTCACCGGCTCGTCTTTCACGCCGAGGATCGACTCACACCAAGGTGGCACGTGGCACAGCCCTGTGGGAAAGCCTCGTGGGAAAGCCTCGAGGGACAGCCTCGAGGGAAAGCCACAGATCCCTTGATCCACGTGACAGGAAGCGTGACACTACTGCTGCAGCTCGGGAGGAAAGCGCACGTGCATGCCCCCACTCGAGACGAGGCCTGACTCCCCTGGGGAGACTCAGAAGCACCCCAAGATCCATGGCAACACTGGAGAGGAATCCTCAGGTTCCGGCCCCGACTCCACACAAGGACTGAGGCCCCGGCATGGACGGGAGAGGAAACCCGAGAGGTCCCCTAGCAACTCGCATGGGGACTGGCCTTTCCTGAGGCCACCAGAGCGGGTCCCTGAGGTCCCCGTCGTAACTCGAGAAGACCTGCCGCAACTCGAGAATATCCAGGAGGTTCTCCCCTCCAGGCGAGATGAGGCCCATTTCCGCTGAGGCGTCTCGAGGCTGATCACACCTCACCTCTGGAACTTCGAAAGGGTCCTTCACACCCTTGGTGCAAATCAAGAAGTTCCCCGACCTAGCCGTCTCCACTCGAGAGGAATCACGAGGGTCCCGCCCACATCCAGAGGAGCCCCGTTTCCGCCTCGTAGCTCGAGATGAGGGATCCTTTCCCTGCTTCGTCGGGAAAGAGTTCCTGGCGTTCCCGTCGCATCTCAAGAGGAGGCCCTCTCAACAGGAACGGCGAAGGAACTCCAGGGTCGTGCCACCATTCCAATAGTCCCCCAGATGTCTCAGTCCATTCCAGAGGAACCTCTTTTCCCTTCACCGGCTCGTCTTTCACGCCGAGGATCCACTCACACCAAGTTGGCATGTGGCACAGCCCTATGGAAAGCCTCCTGGATAAGCCTGGAGGGAAAGCCTCGAGCGAAAGCCACAGATCCCTTGAACCACGTGACAGGAAGCGTGACACTACTGCTGCAGCTCGGGAGGAAAGCGCACGTGCATGCCCCCACTCGAGACGAGGCCTGACTCCCCTGGGGAGAGTCAGAAGCACCCCAAGATCCATGGCAATATTGGAGAGGAATTCTCAGGTTCCAGCCCCGACTCCACACAAGGTCTTAGGCCCCGGCATGGACGGGAGAGGAATCCCGAGAGGGCCCCTAGCAACTCACATGGGGACTTGCCTTTCCTGAGGCTAACAGAGCGGGTCCCTGAGGTCCCCGTGATAACTCGAGAAGACCTGCCGCAACTCGAGAAAATCCAGGAGGTTGTCCCCTCCAGGCCAGATGAGGCCCATTTCCGCTGAGGCGTCTCGAGGCTGATCACACCTCACCTCAGGAACTTCGAAAGGGTCCTTCACACCCTTGGTGCAAATCAAGAGGTTCCCCGACATACCCGTCTCCACTCGAGAGGAAACACGAGGGTCCCGCCCACATCCAGAGGAGCCCCGTTTCCGCCTCGTAGCTCGAGATGAGGGATCCTTTCCCTGCTTCGTCGGGCAAGAGTTCCCGGCATTCCCGTCGCATCTCAAGAGGAGGCCCTCTCAACAGGAACGGCGAGAGGAACTCCAGGGTCGTGTCACCATTCCAAGAGTCCCCCTGATGTCTCAGTCCATTCCAGAGGAACCTCTTTTCCCTTCACCGGATCGTCATTCACGCAGAGGATCGACTCACACCAAGGTGGCAGGTGGCACAGCCCTGTGGGAAAGCCTCTTGTGAAAGCCTCGAGGGACAGCCTCGAGGGAAAGCCACAGATCCCTTGATCCACGTGACTGGAAGCGTAACACTACTGCTGCAGCTCGCGAGGAAAGCGCACGTGCATGCCCCCACTCGAGACGAGGCCTGACTCCCCTGGGGAGACTCAGAAGCACCCCAAGATCCATGCCAACACTGGAGAGGAATCCTCAGGTTCCGGCCCCGACTCCACACAAGGACTTAGGCCCCGGCATGGATGGGAGAGGAATCCCGAGAGGGCCCCTAGAACTGGCATGGGGACTGGCCTTTCCTGAGGCCAGCAGAGCGGGTCCCTGAGGTCCCCATCGTAAGTCGAGAAGACCTGCCGCAACTCGAGAAAATCCAGGAGGTTCTCCCCTCCAGGCGAGATGAGGCCCATTTCAGCTGAGGTGTCTCGAGGCTGATCACACCTCACCTCTGGAACTTCGAAAGGGTCCTTCACACCCTTGGTGCAAATCAAGAGGTTCCCCGACATACCCGTCTCCACTCGAGAGGAAACACGAGGGTCCCGCCCACATCCAGAGGAGCCCCGTTTCCGCCTCGTAGCTCGAGATGAGGGATCCTTTCCCTGCTTCGTCGGGCAAGAGTTCCCGGCATTCCCGTCGCATCTCAAGAGGAGGCCCTCTCAACAGGAACGGCGAGAGGAACTCCAGGGTCGTGTCACCATTCCAAGAGTCCCCCAGATGTCTCAGTCCATTCCAGAGGAACCTCTTTTCCCTTCACCGGCTCGTCTTTCACGCCGAGGATCGACTCACACCAAGGTGGCACGTGGCACGGCCCTGTGGGAAAGTCTCGTGGGAAAGCCTCGAGGGAAAGCCTCGAGGGAAAGCCACATATACCTTGACCCATGTTACAGGAAGCGTGACACTACTGCTGAAGCTCGGGATTAAAGCGCACGTGCATGTCCCCACTTGAGACGAGGCTTGACTCCCCTGGGGAGACTCAGAAGCACCCCAAGATACATGGCAACACTGGAGAGGAATCCTCAGGTTCCGGCCCCGACTCCACACAAGGTCTTAGGCCCCGGCATGGACGGGAGAGGAATCCCGAGAGGGCCCCTAGAACTCGCATGGGGACTGGCCTTTCCTGAGGCCACCAGAGCGGGTCCCTGAGGTCCCCGTCGTAACTCGAGACGACCTGCCGCAACTCGAGAAAATCCAGGAGGTTCTCCCCTCCAGGCGAGATGAGGCCCATTTCCGCTGAGGCGTCTCGAGGCTGATCACACCTCACCTCTGGAACTTCGAAAGGGTCCTTCACACCCTTGGTGCATATCAAGAAGTTCCCCGACATACCCGTCTCCACTCGAGAGGAAACACGAGGGTCCCGCCCACATCCAGAGGAGCACCGTTTCCGCCTCGTAGCTCGAGATGAGGGATCCTTTCCCTGCCTCATCGGGAAAGAGTTCCCAGCGTTCCCTTCGCATCTCAAGAGGAGGCCTTTTTAAGAGGAATGGCGAGAGGAACTCCAGGGTCGTTCCACCATTCCAAGAGTCCCCCTGATGTCTCAGTCCATTCCAGGGGAACCTCTTTTCCCTTCACCGGCTCGCCTTTCACGACGAGATTCGACTCTCACCAAGGTGGCACGTGCACAGCCCTGTGGGAAAGCCTCGTGGGAAAGCCTCGAGGGAAAGCCTCGAGGGAAAGCCACAGATCCCTTGATACACGTGACAGGAAGCGTGACACTACTGCTGCAGCTCGCGAGGAAAGCGCACGTGCATGCCCCCACACGAGACGAGGCCTGACTCCCCTGGGGAGACTCAGAAGCACCCCAAGATCCATGCCAACACTGGAGAGGAATCGTCAGGTTCCGGCCCCGACTCCACACAAGGTCTCAGGTCCCGGCATGGATGGGAGAGGAATCCCGAGAGGGCCCCTAGAACTCGCATGGGGACTGGCCTTTCCTGAGGCCAGCAGAGCGGGTCCCTGATGTACCCTTCGTAACTCGAGAAGACCTGCCGCAACTCGAGAGAATCCAGGAGGTTCTCGCCTCCGGCGAGATGAGGCCAATTTCCACTGAGGCGTCTCGAGGCTGATCACACCTCACCTCTGGAACTTCGAAAGGGTCCTTCACACCCTTGGTGCAAATCAAGAAGTTCCCCGACATACCCGTCTCCACTCGAGAGGAAATACGAGGGTCCTGCCCACATCCAGAGGAGCCCCGTTTCTGCCTCGTAACTCGAGATGAGGCATCCTTTCCCTGGCTCGTCGGGAAAGAGTTCCCGGCGATCCCTTCGCATCTCAAGAGGAGGCCCTCTTAACAGGAACGGCGAGAGGAACTCCAGGGTCGTGCCACGATTCCAAGAGTCCCCCTGATGACTCAGTCCATTCCATAGGAACGTCTTTTCCCTTCACCGGCTCGTCTTTCACGAAGAGGATCGACTCACACCAAGGTGGCTTGTGGCACAGCCCTGTGGGAAAGCCTTGGGGGAAGCCTGGAGGGAAAGCCTCAGATCCCTCGATCCACGTGACAGGAAGCGTGACACTACTGCTGCAGCTCGAGAGGAAAGCGCACGTGCATGCCCCCACTCCAGACGAGGCCTGATTCCCCTGGGGAGACTCAGAAGCACCCCAAGATCCATGTCAACACTGGAGAGGAATCCTCAGGTTCCGGCCCCGACTCCACACAAGGTCTTAGGCTCCGGCATGGACGGGAGAGGAATCCCGAGAGGGCCCCTAGAATTCGCATGGGACTGGCCTTTCCTGAGGCCACCAGAGCGGGTCCCTGAGGTCCCCGTCGAAAGTCGAGAAGACCTGCCGCAACTCGAGAAAATCCAGGAGGTTCTCCCCTCCAAGCGAGATGAGGCCCATTTCCGCTGAGGCGTCTCGAGGCTGATCACACCTCACCTCTGGAACTTCGAAAGAGTCCTTCATACCCTTGGTGCAAATCAAGAAGTTCTCCGACATACCCGTCTCCACTTGAGAGAAAACACGAGGGTCCCGCCCACATCCAGAGGAGCCCCGTTTCCGCCTCGTAGCTCGAGATGAGGGATCCTTTCCCTGCCTCGTCGGGAAAGAGTTCCCGGCGTTCCCTTCGCATCTCAAGAGGAGGCCCTCTCAACAGGAACGGCGAGAGGAAATTCAGGGTCGTGCCACCATTCCAAGAGTCCCCCTGATGTCTCAGTTCATTCCAGAGGAACCTCTTTTCCCTTCACCAGCTCGTCTTTCATGAAGAGGATCGACTCACACCAAGGTGGCTTGTGGCACAACCCTGTGGGAAAGCCTTGGGGGAAGCCTGGAGTGAAAGCCTCAGATCCCTTGATCCACGTGACAGGAAGCGTGACACTACTGCTGCAGCTCGAGAGGAAAGCGCACGTGCATGCCCCCACTCGAGACGAGGCCTGACTCCCCTGGGGAGACTCAGAAGCACCCCAAGATCCATGTCAACACTGGAGAGGAATCCTCAGGTTCCGGCCCCGACTCCACACAAGGTCTTAGGCCCCGGCATGGACGGGAGAGGAATCCCGAGAGGGCCCCTAGAATTCGCATGGGACTGGCCTTTCCTGAGGCCACCAGAGCGGGTCCCTGAGGTCCCCGTCGAAAGTCGAGAAGACCTGCCGCAACTCGAGAAAATCCAGGAGGTTCTCCCCTCCAGGCGAGATGAGGCCCATTTCCGCTGAGGCGTCTCGAGGCTGATCACACCTCACCTCTGGAACTTCGAAAGGGTCCTTCACACCCTTGGTGCAAATCAAGAAGTTCCCCGACATACCCGTCTCCACTAGAGAGGAAACACGAGGGTCCCGCCCACATCCAGAGGAGCCCCGTTTCCGCCTCGTACCTCGCGATGAGGGATCCTTTCTCTGCCTCGTTGGGAAAGAGTTCCCGGCGTTCCCGTCGCATCTCAAGAGGAGGCCCTCTCAACAGGAACGGCGAGAGGAAAGTCAGGGTCGTGCCACCATTCCAAGAGTCCCCCTGATGTCTCAGTCCATTCCAGAGGAACCTCTTTTCCCTTCATCGGCTCTTCTTTCACGCAGAGCATCGACTCACACCAAGGTGGCACGTGGCACAGCCCTGTGGGAAAGCCTCGTGGGAAAGCCTCGCGGGACAGCGTTGAGGGAAATCCACAGATCCCTTGATCCACGTCACAGGAAGCGTGACACTACTGCTGCAGCTCACGACGAAAGCGCACGTGCATGCCCCCACTCGAGACGAGGCCTGACTCCCCTGGGGAGACTCAGAAGCACCCCAAGATCATGCCAACACTGGAGAGGAATCGTCAGGTTCCGGCCCCGACTCCACACAAGGTCTTAGGCCCCGGCATGGACGGGATAGGAATCCCGAGAGGGCCCCTAGAATTCGCATGGGGACTGGCCTTTCCTGAGGCCACCAGAGCGGGTCCCTGAGGTCCCCGTCGTAACTCGAGAAGACCTGCCACAACTCGAGAAATTCCAGGAGGTTCTCCCCTCCAGGCGAGATGAGGCCCATTTCCGCTGAGGCGTCTCGAGGCTGATCACACCTCACCTCTGGAACTTCGAAAGGGTCCTTCACACCCTTGGTGCAAATCAAGAAGTTCCCCGACATACCCGTCTCCACTCGAGAGGAAACACCAGGGTCCCGCCCACATCCAGAGGCGCCCTGTTTCCGCCTCGTTCCTCGAGATGAGGGATCCTATCCCTGCTTCCTCGGGCAAGATTTCCCGGCGTTCCCGTCGCATCTCAAGAGGAGGCCCTCTCAACAGGAAAGGCGAGAGGAACTCCAGGTTCGTGCCACGATTCCAAGAGTCCCCCTGATGTCTCAGTCCATTCCAGAGGAACCTCTTTTCCCTTCACCGGATCGTCATTCACGCAGAGGATCGACTCACACCAAGGTGGCAGGTGGCACAGCCCTGTGGGAAAGCCTCTTGTGAAAGCCTCGAGGGACAGCCTCGAGGGAAAGCCACAGATCCCTTGATCCACGTGACTGGAAGCGTAACACTACTGCTGCAGCTCGCGAGGAAAGCGCACGTGCATGCCCCCACTCGAGACGAGGCCTGACTCCCCTGGGGAGACTCAGAAGCACCCCAAGATCCATGGCAACACTGGAGAGGAATCCTCAGGTTCCGGCCCCGACTCCACACAAGGACTTAGGCCCCGGCATGGATGGGAGAGGAATCCCGAGAGGGCCCCTAGAACTGGCATGGGGACTGGCCTTTCCTGAGGCCAGCAGAGCGGGTCCCTGAGGTCCCCATCGTAAGTCGAGAAGACCTGCCGCAACTCGAGAAAATCCAGGAGGTTCTCCCCTCCAGGCGAGATGAGGCCCATTTCAGCTGAGGTGTCTCGAGGCTGATCACACCTCACCTCTGGAACTTCGAAAGGGTCCTTCACACCCTTGGTGCAAATCAAGAGGTTCCCCGACATACCTGTCTCCACTCGAGAGGAAACACGAGGGTCCCGCCCACATCCAGAGGAGCCCCGTTTCCGCCTCGTAGCTCGAGATGAGGGATCCTTTCCCTGCTTCGTCGGGCAAGAGTTCCCGGCATTCCCGTCGCATCTCAAGAGGAGGCCCTCTCAACAGGAACGGCGAGAGGAACTCCAGGGTCGTGTCACCATTCCAAGAGTCCCCCAGATGTCTCAGTCCATTCCAGAGGAACCTCTTTTCCCTTCACCGGCTCGTCTTTCACGCCGAGGTTCGACTCACACCAAGGTGGCACGTGGCACGGCCCTGTGGGAAAGTCTCGTGGGAAAGCCTCGAGGGAAAGCCTCGAGGGAAAGCCACATATACCTTGACCCATGTTACAGGAAGCGTGACACTACTGCTGAAGCTCGGGATTAAAGCGCACGTGCATGTCCCCACTTGAGACGAGGCTTGACTCCCCTGGGGAGACTCAGAAGCACCCCAAGATACATGGCAACACTGGAGAGGAATCCTCAGGTTCCGGCCCCGACTCCACACAAGGTCTTAGGCCCCGGCATGGACGGGAGAGGAATCCCGAGAGGGCCCCTAGAACTCGCATGGGGACTGGCCTTTCCTGAGGCCACCAGAGCGGGTCCCTGAGGTCCCCGTCGTAACTCGAGACGACCTGCCGCAACTCGAGAAAATCCAGGAGGTTCTCCCCTCCAGGCGAGATGAGGCCCATTTCCGCTGAGGCGTCTCGAGGCTGATCACACCTCACCTCTGGAACTTCGAAAGGGTCCTTCACACCCTTGGTGCATATCAAGAAGTTCCCCGACATACCCGTCTCCACTCGAGAGGAAACACGAGGGTCCCGCCCACATCCAGAGGAGCACCGTTTCCGCCTCGTAGCTCGAGATGAGGGATCCTTTCCCTGCCTCATCGGGAAAGAGTTCCCAGCGTTCCCTTCGCATCTCAAGAGGAGGCCTTTTTAAGAGGAATGGCGAGAGGAACTCCAGGGTCGTTCCACCATTCCAAGAGTCCCCCTGATGTCTCAGTCCATTCCAGGGGAACCTCTTTTCCCTTCACCGGCTCGCCTTTCACGACGAGATTCGACTCTCACCAAGGTGGCACGTGCACAGCCCTGTGGGAAAGCCTCGTGGGAAAGCCTCGAGGGAAAGCCTCGAGGGAAAGCCTCGAGGGAAAGCCACAGATCCCTTGATACACGTGACAGGAAGCGTGACACTACTGCTGCAGCTCGCGAGGAAAGCGCACGTGCATGCCCCCACACGAGACGAGGCCTGACTCCCCTGGGGAGACTCAGAAGCACCCCAAGATCCATGCCAACACTGGAGAGGAATCGTCAGGTTCCGGCCCCGACTCCACACAAGGTCTCAGGTCCCGGCATGGATGGGAGAGGAATCCCGAGAGGGCCCCTAGAACTCGCATGGGGACTGGCCTTTCCTGAGGCCAGCAGAGCGGGTCCCTGATGTACCCTTCGTAACTCGAGAAGACCTGCCGCAACTCGAGAGAATCCAGGAGGTTCTCCCCTCCGGCGAGATGAGGCCAATTTCCACTGAGGCGTCTCGAGGCTGATCACACCTCACCTCTGGAACTTCGAAAGGGTCCTTCACACCCTTGGTGCAAATCAAGAAGTTCCCCGACATACCCGTCTCCACTCGAGAGGAAATACGAGGGTCCTGCCCACATCCAGAGGAGCCCCGTTTCTGCCTCGTAACTCGAGATGAGGCATCCTTTCCCTGGCTCGTCGGGAAAGAGTTCCCGGCGATCCCTTCGCATCTCAAGAGGAGGCCCTCTTAACAGGAACGGCGAGAGGAACTCCAGGGTCGTGCCACGATTCCAAGAGTCCCCCTGATGACTCAGTCCATTCCATAGGAACGTCTTTTCCCTTCACCGGCTCGTCTTTCACGAAGAGGATCGACTCACACCAAGGTGGCTTGTGGCACAGCCCTGTGGGAAAGCCTTGGGGGAAGCCTGGAGGGAAAGCCTCAGATCCCTCGATCCACGTGACAGGAAGCGTGACACTACTGCTGCAGCTCGAGAGGAAAGCGCACGTGCATGCCCCCACTCCAGACGAGGCCTGATTCCCCTGGGGAGACTCAGAAGCACCCCAAGATCCATGTCAACACTGGAGAGGAATCCTCAGGTTCCGGCCCCGACTCCACACAAGGTCTTAGGCTCCGGCATGGACGGGAGAGGAATCCCGATAGGGCCCCTAGAATTCGCATGGGACTGGCCTTTCCTGAGGCCACCAGAGCGGGTCCCTGAGGTCCCCGTCGAAAGTCGAGAAGACCTGCCGCAACTCGAGAAAATCCAGGAGGTTCTCCCCTCCAGGCGAGATGAGGCCCATTTCAGCTGAGGTGTCTCGAGGCTGATCACACCTCACCTCTGGAACTTCGAAAGGGTCCTTCACACCCTTGGTGCAAATCAAGAGGTTCCCCGACATACCTGTCTCCACTCGAGAGGAAACACGAGGGTCCCGCCCACATCCAGAGGAGCCCCGTTTCCGCCTCGTAGCTCGAGATGAGGGATCCTTTCCCTGCTTCGTCGGGCAAGAGTTCCCGGCATTCCCGTCGCATCTCAAGAGGAGGCCCTCTCAACAGGAACGGCGAGAGGAACTCCAGGGTCGTGTCACCATTCCAAGAGTCCCCCAGATGTCTCAGTCCATTCCAGAGGAACCTCTTTTCCCTTCACCGGCTCGTCTTTCACGCCGAGGATCGACTCACACCAAGGTGGCACGTGGCACGGCCCTGTGGGAAAGTCTCGTGGGAAAGCCTCGAGGGAAAGCCTCGAGGGAAAGCCACATATACCTTGACCCATGTTACAGGAAGCGTGACACTACTGCTGAAGCTCGGGATTAAAGCGCACGTGCATGTCCCCACTTGAGACGAGGCTTGACTCCCCTGGGGAGACTCAGAAGCACCCCAAGATACATGGCAACACTGGAGAGGAATCCTCAGGTTCCGGCCCCGACTCCACACAAGGTCTTAGGCCCCGGCATGGACGGGAGAGGAATCCCGAGAGGGCCCCTAGAACTCGCATGGGGACTGGCCTTTCCTGAGGCCACCAGAGCGGGTCCCTGAGGTCCCCGTCGTAACTCGAGACGACCTGCCGCAACTCGAGAAAATCCAGGAGGTTCTCCCCTCCAGGCGAGATGAGGCCCATTTCCGCTGAGGCGTCTCGAGGCTGATCACACCTCACCTCTGGAACTTCGAAAGGGTCCTTCACACCCTTGGTGCATATCAAGAAGTTCCCCGACATACCCGTCTCCACTCGAGAGGAAACACGAGGGTCCCGCCCACATCCAGAGGAGCACCGTTTCCGCCTCGTAGCTCGAGATGAGGGATCCTTTCCCTGCCTCATCGGGAAAGAGTTCCCAGCGTTCCCTTCGCATCTCAAGAGGAGGCCTTTTTAAGAGGAATGGCGAGAGGAACTCCAGGGTCGTTCCACCATTCCAAGAGTCCCCCTGATGTCTCAGTCCATTCCAGGGGAACCTCTTTTCCCTTCACCGGCTCGCCTTTCACGACGAGATTCGACTCTCACCAAGGTGGCACGTGCACAGCCCTGTGGGAAAGCCTCGTGGGAAAGCCTCGAGGGAAAGCCTCGAGGGAAAGCCTCGAGGGAAAGCCACAGATCCCTTGATACACGTGACAGGAAGCGTGACACTACTGCTGCATCTCGCGAGGAAAGCGCACGTGCATGCCCCCACACGAGACGAGGCCTGACTCCCCTGGGGAGACTCAGAAGCACCCCAAGATCCATGCCAACACTGGAGAGGAATCGTCAGGTTCCGGCCCCGACTCCACACAAGGTCTCAGGTCCCGGCATGGATGGGAGAGGAATCCCGAGAGGGCCCCTAGAACTCGCATGGGGACTGGCCTTTCCTGAGGCCAGCAGAGCGGGTCCCTGATGTACCCTTCGTAACTCGAGAAGACCTGCCGCAACTCGAGAGAATCCAGGAGGTTCTCCCCTCCGGCGAGATGAGGCCAATTTCCACTGAGGCGTCTCGAGGCTGATCACACCTCACCTCTGGAACTTCGAAAGGGTCCTTCACACCCTTGGTGCAAATCAAGAAGTTCCCCGACATACCCGTCTCCACTCGAGAGGAAATACGAGGGTCCTGCCCACATCCAGAGGAGCCCCGTTTCTGCCTCGTAACTCGAGATGAGGCATCCTTTCCCTGGCTCGTCGGGAAAGAGTTCCCGGCGATCCCTTCGCATCTCAAGAGGAGGCCCTCTTAACAGGAACGGCGAGAGGAACTCCAGGGTCGTGCCACGATTCCAAGAGTCCCCCTGATGACTCAGTCCATTCCATAGGAACGTCTTTTCCCTTCACCGGCTCGTCTTTCACGAAGAGGATCGACTCACACCAAGGTGGCTTGTGGCACAGCCCTGTGGGAAAGCCTTGGGGGAAGCCTGGAGGGAAAGCCTCAGATCCCTCGATCCACGTGACAGGAAGCGTGACACTACTGCTGCAGCTCGAGAGGAAAGCGCACGTGCATGCCCCCACTCCAGACGAGGCCTGATTCCCCTGGGGAGACTCAGAAGCACCCCAAGATCCATGTCAACACTGGAGAGGAATCCTCAGGTTCCGGCCCCGACTCCACACAAGGTCTTAGGCTCCGGCATGGACGGGAGAGGAATCCCGAGAGGGCCCCTAGAATTCGCATGGGACTGGCCTTTCCTGAGGCCACCAGAGCGGGTCCCTGAGGTCCCCGTCGAAAGTCGAGAAGACCTGCCGCAACTCGAGAAAATCCAGGAGGTTCTCCCCTCCAAGCGAGATGAGGCCCATTTCCGCTGAGGCGTCTCGAGGCTGATCACACCTCACCTCTGGAACTTCGAAAGAGTCCTTCATACCCTTGGTGCAAATCAAGAAGTTCTCCGACATACCCGTCTCCACTTGAGAGAAAACACGAGGGTCCCGCCCACATCCAGAGGAGCCCCGTTTCCGCCTCGTAGCTCGAGATGAGGGATCCTTTCCCTGCCTCGTCGGGAAAGAGTTCCCGGCGTTCCCTTCGCATCTCAAGAGGAGGCCCTCTCAACAGGAACGGCGAGAGGAAATTCAGGGTCGTGCCACCATTCCAAGAGTCCCCCTGATGTCTCAGTTCATTCCAGAGGAACCTCTTTTCCCTTCACCAGCTCGTCTTTCATGAAGAGGATCGACTCACACCAAGGTGGCTTGTGGCACAACCCTGTGGGAAAGCCTTGGGGGAAGCCTGGAGTGAAAGCCTCAGATCCCTTGATCCACGTGACAGGAAGCGTGACACTACTGCTGCAGCTCGAGAGGAAAGCGCACGTGCATGCCCCCACTCGAGACGAGGCCTGACTCCCCTGGGGAGACTCAGAAGCACCCCAAGATCCATGTCAACACTGGAGAGGAATCCTCAGGTTCCGGCCCCGACTCCACACAAGGTCTTAGGCCCCGGCATGGACGGGAGAGGAATCCCGAGAGGGCCCCTAGAATTCGCATGGGACTGGCCTTTCCTGAGGCCACCAGAGCGGGTCCCTGAGGTCCCCGTCGAAAGTCGAGAAGACCTGCCGCAACTCGAGAAAATCCAGGAGGTTCTCCCCTCCAGGCGAGATGAGGCCCATTTCCGCTGAGGCGTCTCGAGGCTGATCACACCTCACCTCTGGAACTTCGAAAGGGTCCTTCACACCCTTGGTGCAAATCAAGAAGTTCCCCGACATACCCGTCTCCACTAGAGAGGAAACACGAGGGTCCCGCCCACATCCAGAGGAGCCCCGTTTCCGCCTCGTACCTCGCGATGAGGGATCCTTTCTCTGCCTCGTTGGGAAAGAGTTCCCGGCGTTCCCGTCGCATCTCAAGAGGAGGCCCTCTCAACAGGAACGGCGAGAGGAAAGTCAGGGTCGTGCCACCATTCCAAGAGTCCCCCTGATGTCTCAGTCCATTCCAGAGGAACCTCTTTTCCCTTCATCGGCTCTTCTTTCACGCAGAGCATCGACTCACACCAAGGTGGCACGTGGCACAGCCCTGTGGGAAAGCCTCGTGGGAAAGCCTCGCGGGACAGCGTTGAGGGAAATCCACAGATCCCTTGATCCACGTCACAGGAAGCGTGACACTACTGCTGCAGCTCACGACGAAAGCGCACGTGCATGCCCCCACTCGAGACGAGGCCTGACTCCCCTGGGGAGACTCAGAAGCACCCCAAGATCATGCCAACACTGGAGAGGAATCGTCAGGTTCCGGCCCCGACTCCACACAAGGTCTTAGGCCCCGGCATGGACGGGATAGGAATCCCGAGAGGGCCCCTAGAATTCGCATGGGGACTGGCCTTTCCTGAGGCCACCAGAGCGGGTCCCTGAGGTCCCCGTCGTAACTCGAGAAGACCTGCCACAACTCGAGAAATTCCAGGAGGTTCTCCCCTCCAGGCGAGATGAGGCCCATTTCCGCTGAGGCGTCTCGAGGCTGATCACACCTCACCTCTGGAACTTCGAAAGGGTCCTTCACACCCTTGGTGCAAATCAAGAAGTTCCCCGACATACCCGTCTCCACTCGAGAGGAAACACCAGGGTCCCGCCCACATCCAGAGGCGCCCTGTTTCCGCCTCGTTCCTCGAGATGAGGGATCCTATCCCTGCTTCCTCGGGCAAGATTTCCCGGCGTTCCCGTCGCATCTCAAGAGGAGGCCCTCTCAACAGGAAAGGCGAGAGGAACTCCAGGTTCGTGCCACGATTCCAAGAGTCCCCCTGATGTCTCAGTCCATTCCAGAGGAACCTCTTTTCCCTTCACCGGATCGTCATTCACGCAGAGGATCGACTCACACCAAGGTGGCAGGTGGCACAGCCCTGTGGGAAAGCCTCTTGTGAAAGCCTCGAGGGACAGCCTCGAGGGAAAGCCACAGATCCCTTGATCCACGTGACTGGAAGCGTAACACTACTGCTGCAGCTCGCGAGGAAAGCGCACGTGCATGCCCCCACTCGAGACGAGGCCTGACTCCCCTGGGGAGACTCAGAAGCACCCCAAGATCCATGGCAACACTGGAGAGGAATCCTCAGGTTCCGGCCCCGACTCCACACAAGGACTTAGGCCCCGGCATGGATGGGAGAGGAATCCCGAGAGGGCCCCTAGAACTGGCATGGGGACTGGCCTTTCCTGAGGCCAGCAGAGCGGGTCCCTGAGGTCCCCATCGTAAGTCGAGAAGACCTGCCGCAACTCGAGAAAATCCAGGAGGTTCTCCCCTCCAGGCGAGATGAGGCCCATTTCAGCTGAGGTGTCTCGAGGCTGATCACACCTCACCTCTGGAACTTCGAAAGGGTCCTTCACACCCTTGGTGCAAATCAAGAAGTTCCCCGACATACCCTTCTCCACTCAAGAGGAAACACGAGGGTCCCGCCCACATCCAGAGGAGCCCCGTTTCCGCCTCGTAGCTCGAGATGAGGGATCCTTTCCCTGCCTCGTCGGGAAAGAGTTCCTGGCGTTCCCTTCGCATCTCAAGAGGAGGCCCTCTCAACAGGCCCGGAGAGAGGAAAGTCAGGGTCGTGCCACCATTCCAAGAGTCCCCGTGATGTCTCAGTTCATTCCAGAGGAACCTCTTTTCCCTTCACCAGCTCGTCTTTCACGAAGAGGATCGACTCACACCAAGGTGGCACGTGGCACAGCCCTGTGGGAAAGCCTTGGGGGAAGCCTCGAGGGAAAGCCTCGAGAGAAAGCCACAGATCCCTTGATCCACGTGACAGGAAGCGTGACACTACTGCTGCAGCTCGAGAGGAAAGCGCACGTGCATGCCCCCACTCGAGACGAGGCCTGACTCCCCTGGGGAGGCTCAGAAGCACCCCAAGATCCATGGCAACACTGGAGAGGAATCCTCAGGTTCCGGCCCCGACTCCACACAAGGTCTTAGGCCCCGGCATGGACGGGAGAGGAATCCCGAGAGGGCCCCTAGATTTCGCATGGGACTGGCCTTTCCTGAGGCCACCAGAGCGGGTCCCTGAGGTCCCCGATGAAAGTCGAGAAGATCTGCCGGAACTCGAGAAAATCCAGGAGGTTCTCCCCTCCAGGCGAGATGAGGCCCATTTCCGCTGAGGCGTCTCGAGGCTGATCACACCTCACCTCTGGAACTTCGAAAGGGTCCTTCACACCCTTGGTGCAAATCAAGAAGTTCCCCGACAAACCCGTCTCCACTCGAGAGGAAACACGAGGGTCCCGCCCACATCCAGGGTAGCCCCGTTTCCGCCTCGTAGCTCGAGATTAGCGATCCTTTACCTGCCTCGTCGGGAAAGAGTTCCCGGCGTTCCCGTCGCATCTCAAGAGGAGGCCCTCTCAACGGGAACGGCGAAAGGAACTCCAGGGTCGTGCCACCATTCCAAGAGTTCCCCAGATGTCTCAGTCCATTCCAGAGGAACCTCTTTTCCCTTCACCGGCTCGCCTTTCACGCCGAGATTCGACTCACACCAAGGTGGCACGTGGCACAGCCCTGTGGGAAAGCCTCGTGGGAAAGCCTCTAGGGAAAGCCTCGAGGGAAAGCCACAGATACCTTGATCCACGTGACAGGAAGGGTGACACTACTGCTGCAGCTCACGAGGAAATCGCACGTGCATGCTCTCACTCGAGACGAGGCCTGACTCCCCTGCGGAGACTCAGAAGCACCCAAAGATCCATGTCAACACTGGAGAGGAATCCTCAGGTTCTGGCCCCGACTCCACACAATGTCTCAGTCCCCGGCATGGATGGGAGAGGAATCCCGAGAGGGCCCCTAGAACTCGCATGGGGACTGGCCTTTCCTGAGGCCAGCAGAGCGGGTCCCTGATGTACCCTTCTTAACTCGAGAAGACCTGCCCCAACTCGAGAAAATCCAGGAGGTTCTCCCCTCCGGGCGAGATGAGGCCCATTTCCACTGAGGCGTCTCCAGGCTGATCACACCTCACCTCTGGAACTTCGAAAGGGTCCTTCACACCCTTGGTGCAAATCAAGAAGTTCCCCGACATACCCGTCTCCACTCGAGAGGAAACACGAGGGTCCCGCCCACATCCAGAGGAGCCCCGTATCTGCCTCGTAGCTCGAGATGAGGCATCCTTTCCCTGGCTCGTCGGGAAAGAGTTCCCGGCGTTCCCGTCACATCTCAAGAGGAGGCCCTCTTAACAGGAACGGCGAGAGGAACTCCAGGGTCGTGCCACGATTCCAAGAGTCCCCCTGATGTCTCAGTCCATTCCAGAGGAACCTCTTTTCCCTTCACCGGCTCGTCTTTCACGCAAAGGATCGACTCACACCAAGGTCGCAGGTGGCACAGCCCTGTGGGAAAGCCTCGTGGGAAAGCCTCGAGGGAAAGCCACAGATCCCTTGATCCACGTGACAGGAAGCGTGACACTACTGCTGCAGCTCGCGAGGAAAGCGCACGTGCATGCCCTCACTCGAGACGAGGCCTGACTCCCCTGCGGAGACTCAGAAGCACCCCAAGATCCATGTCAACACTGGAGAGGAATCCTCAGGTTCCGGCCCCGACTCCACACAAGGTCTTAGGCCCCGGCATGGACGGGAGAGGAATCCCGAGTGGGCCCCTAGAACTCGCATGGGGACTGGCCTTTCCTGAGGCCACCAGAGCGGTTCGCTGAGGTCCCCGTCGTAACTCGAGAAGACCTGCCGCAACTCGAGAAAATCCAGGAGGTTCTCCCCTTCAGGCGAGATGAGGCCCATTTCCGCTGAGGCGTCTCGAGGCTGATCACACCTCACATCTGGAACTTCGAAAGGGTCCTTCACACCCTTGGTGCAACTCAAGAAGTTCCCCGACATACCCGTCTCCAATCGAGAGGAAACACAAGGGTCCCGCCCACATCCAGAGGAGCCCCGTTTCCGCCTCGTAGCTCGAGATGAGGGATCCTTTCCCTGCTTCGTCGGGAAAGAGTTCCCGGCGTTCCTGTCGCATCTCAAGAGGAGGCCCTCTCAGCATGAATGGCGAGAGGAACTCCAGGATCGTGCCACCATTCCAGGAGTCCCCCAGATGTCTCAGTCCATTCCAGAGGAACCTCTTTTCCTTTCACCGGCTCGTCTTTCACGACGAGGATGGACTCACACCAAGGTGGCACGTGGCAGAGCCCTGTGGGAAAGCCTCGTGGGAAAGCCTCAAGGGAAAGCCACAGTTTCCTAGATCCACGTGACAGGAAGCGTGACACTACTGCTGCAGCACGGGAGGAAAGCGTACGTGCATGCCCCCACTCGAGACGAAGCCTGAGTCCCCTGGGGAGACTCAGAAGCACCCCAAGATCCATGGCAACACTGGAGAAGAATCCTCAGGTTCCGGCCCCGACTCCACAAAAGGTCTTAGGCCCCGGCATGGACGGGAGAGGAATCCCGAGAGGGCCCTTGAACTGGCATGGGGACTGGCCGTTCCTGAGTGCACGAGAACGGGTTCCTGAGGTCCCCGTCGTAACTCGAGAAGACCTGCCGAAACTCGAGAAAATCCAGGAGGTTCTCCCCTCCAGGCGAGATGAGGCCCATTTCTGCTGAGGCGTCTCGAGGCTGATCACACCTCACCTCTGGAACTTCGAAAAGGTCCTTCACACCCTTGGTGCAAATCAAGAAGTTCCCCGACATACCCGTCTCCATTCGAGAGGAATCACGAGGGTCCCGCCCACATCCAGAGGAGCCCCGTTTCCGCCTCGTAGCTCGAGATGAGGGATCCTATCCCTCCTTGTCGGGCAAGAGTTCCCGGCGTTCCCGTCGCATCTCAAGAGGAGGCCCTCTCAACAGGAATGGCGAGAGGAACTCCAGGGTAGTGCCACCATTCCAGGAGTCTCCCAGATGTCTCAGTCCATTCCAGAGGAACCTCTTTTCCCTTCACCGGCTCGTCTTTCACGCCGAAGATCGACTCACACCAATGTGGCACTTGGCACAGCCCTGTGGGAAAGCCTCGTGGGAAAGCCTCGAGGGACATCCTCGAGGGAAAGCCACAAATCCCTTGATCCACGTGACAGGAAGCGTGACAATACTGCTTCACCTCGCGAAGAAAGCTCACGTGCATGCCCCCACTCGAGACGAGGCCTGACTCCCCTGGGGAGACTCAGAAGCACCCCAAGATCCATGGCAACACTGGAGAGGAATCCTCAGGTTCGGGCCCCGACTCCACACAAGGTCTTAGGCCCCGGCATGGACGGGAGAGGAATCCCGAGTGGGCCCCTAGAACTCGCATGGGGACTGGCCTTTCCTGAGGCCACCAGAGCGGTTCGCTGAGGTCCCCGTCGTAACTCGAGAAGACCTGCCGCAACTCGAGAAAATCCAGGAGGTTCTCCCCTCCAGGCGAGATGAGGCCCATTTCTGCTGAGGCGTCTCGAGGCTGATCACACCTCACCTCTGGAACTTCGAAAGGGTCCTTCACACCCTTGGTGCAAATCAAGATGTTCCCCGACATACCCGTCTCCACTCGAGAAGAATCACGAGTGTCCCGCCCACATCCAGAGGCGCCCCGTTTCCGCCTCGTAGCTCGAGACGAGGGATCCTATCCCTGCTTCGTCGGGCAAGAGTTCCCGGCATACCCGTCGCATCTCAAGAGGAGGCCCTCTCAACAGGAACGGCGAGAGGAACTCCAGGGTCGTGCCACCATTCCAGGAGTCCTGCAGATGTCTCAGTCCATTCCAGAGGAACCTCTTTTCCCTTCACCGGCTCGTCTTTCACGCCGAAGATCGACTCACACCAAGGTGGCACTTGGCACAGCCCTGTGGGAAAGCCTCCTGGGAAAGCCTCTAGGGACATCCTCGAGGGAAAGCCACAGATCCCTTGATCCACGTGACAGGAAGCGTGACACTACTGCTGCAGCTCGCGAGGAAAGTGCACGTGCATGCCCCCACTCGAGACGAGGCCTGACTCCCCTGCGGAGACTCAGAAGCACCCCAAGATCCATGGCAACACTGGAGAAGAATCCTCAGGTTCCGGCCCCGAATCCACACAAGGTCTTAGACCCCGGCATGGACGGGAGAGGAATCCCGAGAGGGTGCCTAGAACTGGCATGGGGACTGGCCTTTCCTGAGTCCATGAGAGCGGGTCCCTGAGGTCTCCGTCGTAAGTTGAGAAGACCTGCCGCAACTCGAGAAAATCCAGGAGGTACTCCCCTCCAGGCGAGATGAGGCCCATTTCCGCTGAGGCGTCTCGAGGCTGATCACAGCTCACCTCTGGAACTTCGAAAGGGTCCTTCACACCCTTGGTGCAAATCAAGAAGTTCCCCGACATACCCGTCTCCACTCGAGAGGAAACACGAGGGTCCCGCCCACATCCAGAGGAGCCCTGTTTCCGTCTCGTAGCTCGAGATGAGGGATCCTTTCCCTGCCTCGTCGGGAAAGAGTTCCCGGCGATCCCTTCGCATCTCAAGAGGAGGCCCTCTCAACAGGAACGGCGAGAGGAACTCCAGGGTCGTGCCACCATTCCAAGAGTCCCCCAGATGTCTCAGTCCATTCCGGAGGAATCTCTTTTCCCTTCACCGGCTAGTCTTTCACGCCGAGATTCGACTCACACCAAGGTGACACGTGGCGCAGCCCTGTGGGAAAGCCTCGAGGGAAAGCCTCGAGGGAAAGCCACAGATCCCTTGATCCACGTGACAGGACGCGTGACACTACTGCTGCAGCTCGGGAGGAAAGCGTACGTGCATGCCCCCACTCGAGACGAAGCCTGAGTCCCCTGGGGAGACTCAGAAGCACCCCAAGATCCATGGCAACACTGGAGAGGAATCCTCAGGTTCCGGCCCCGACTCCACACAAGGTCTTAGGCCCCGGCATGGACGGGAGAGGAATCCCGAGAGGGCCCCTAGAACTCGCAAGGGGACTGGCCTTTCCTGAGGCCACCAGAGCGGTTCGCTGAGGTCCCCGTCGTAACTCGAGAAGACCTGCCGCAACTCGAGAAAATCCAGGAGGTTCTCCCCTCCAGGCGAGATGAGGCCCATTTCCGCTGAGGCATCTCGAGGCTGATCACACCTCACCTCTGGAACTTCGAAAGGGTCCTTCACACCCTTGGTGCAACTCAAGAAGTTCCCCAACATACCCGTCTCCAAACGAGAGGAAACACAAGGGTCCCGCCCATATCCAGAGGAGCCCCGTTTCTGCCTCGTAGCTCGAGATGAGGGATCCTTTCCCTGCTTCGTCGGGAAAGATTTCCCGGCGTTCCTGTCGCATCTCAAGAGGAGGCCCTTTCAGCATGAATGGCGAGAGGAACTCCAGGATCGTGCCACCATTCCAGGAGTCCCCCAGATGTCTCAGTCCATTCCAGAGGAACCTCTTTTCCTTTCACCGGCTCGTCTTTCACGACGAGGATGGACTCACACCAAGGTGGCACGTGGCAGAGCCCTGTGGGAAAGCCTCGTGGGAAAGCCTCAAGGGAAAGCCACAGTTTCCTAGATCCACGTGACATGAAGCGTGACACTACTGCTGCAGCACGGGAGGAAAGCGTACGTGCATGCCCCCACTCGAGACGAAGCCTGAGTCCCCTGGGGAGACTCAGAAGCACCCCAAGATCCATGGCAACACTGGAGAAGAATCCTCAGGTTCCGGCCCCTACTCCACACAAGGTCTTAGGCCCCGGCATGGACGGGAGAGGAATCCCGAGAGGGCCCTTGAACTGGCATGGGCACTGGCCTTTCCTGAGTCCACCAGAGCGGGTTCCTGAGGTCCCCGTCGTAACTCGAGAAGACCTGCCGAAACTCGAGAAAATCCAGGAGGTTCTCCCCTCCAGGCGAGATGAGGCCCATTTCTGCTGAGGCGTCTCGAGGCTGAACACACCTCACCTCTGGAACTTCGAAAAGGTCCTTCACACCCTTGGTGCAAATCAAGAAGTTCCCCGACATACCCGTCTCCACTCGAGAGGAATCACGAGGGTGCCGCCCACATCCAGAGGAGCCCCGTTTCCGCCTCGTAGCTCGAGATGAGGGATCCTATCCCTGCTTCGTCGGGCAAGAGTTCCCGGCGTTCCCGTCGCATCTCAAGAGGAGGCCCTCTCAACAGGAATGGCGAGAGGAACTCCAGGGTAGTGCCACCATTCCAGGAGTCTCCCAGATGTCTCAGTCCATTCCAGAGGAACCTCTTTTCCCTTCACCGGCTTGTCTTTCATGCCGAAGATCGACTCACACCAAGGTGGCACTTGGCACAGCCCTGTGGGAAAGCCTCGTGGGAAAGCCTCGAGGGACATCCTCGAGGGAAAGCCACAGATCCCTTGATCCACGTGACAGGAAGCGTGACAATACTGCTTCACCTCGCGAGGAAAGCTCACGTGCATGCCCCCACTCGAGACGAGGCCTGACTCCCCTGGGGAGACTCAGAAGCACCCCAAGATCCATGGCAACACTGGAGAGGAATCCTCAGGTTCCGGCCCCGACTCCACACAAGGTCTTAGGCCCCGGCATGGACGGGAGAGGAATCCCGAGAGGACCCCTAGAACTCGCATGGGGACTGGCCTTTCCTGAGGCCACCAGAGCGGATCGCTGAGGTCCCCGTCGTAACTCGAGAAGACCTGCCGCATCTCGAAAAAATCCAGGAGGTTCTTCCCTCCAGGCGAGATGAGGCCCATTTCCGCTGAGGCGTCTCGAGGCTGATCACACCTCACCTCTGGAACTTCGAAAGGGTCCTTCACACCCTTGGTGCAAATCAAGAAGTTCCCCGACATACCCGTCTCCACTCGAGAGGAAACACAAGGGTTCCGCCCACATCCAGAGGAGCCCCGTTTCCGCCTCGTACTCGTGAGGAGGGATCCTATCCCTGATTCGTCGGGCAAGAGTTCCCGGCGTTCCCTTCGCATCTCAAGAGGACGCCCTCTCAACAGGAACGGCGAGAGGAAATCCAGGGTAGTGCCACCATTCCAGGAGTCCTCCAGATGTCTCAGTCCATTCCCGAGGAACCTCTTTTCCCTTCACCGGCTCGTCTTTCACGCCGAAGATCGACTCACACCAAGGTGGCACTTGGCACAGCCCTGTGGGAAAGCCTCCTGGGAAAGCCTCTAGGGACATCCTCGAGGGAAAGCCACAGATCCCTTGATCCACGTGACAGGAAGCGTGACACTACTGCTGCAGCTCGGGAGGAAAGCGCACGTGCATGCCCCCACTCGAGACGAGGCCTGACTCCCCTGGGGAGACTCAGAAGCACCCCAAGATCCATGGCAACACTGGAGAGGAATCCTCAGGTTCCGGCCCCGAATCCACACAAGGTCTTAGACCCCGACATGGACGGGAGAGGAATCCCGAGAGGGTGCCTAGAACTGGCATGGGGACTGGCCTTTCCTGAGTCCATGAGAGCGGGTCCCTGAGGTCTCCGTCGTAAGTTGAGAAGACCTGCCGCAACTCGAGAAAATCCAGGAGGTACTCCCCTCCAGGCGAGATGAGGCCCATTTCCGCTGAGGCGTCTCGAGGCTGATCACACCTCACCTCTGGAACTTCGAAAGGGTCCTTCACACCCTTGGTGCAAATCAAGAAGTTCCCCGACATACCCGTCTCCACTCGAGAGGAAACACGAGGGTCCCGCCCACATCCAGAGGAGCCCTGTTTCCGTCTCGTAGCTCGAGATGAGGGATCCTTTCCCTGCCTCGTCGGGAAAGAGTTCCCGGCGATCCCTTCGCATCTCAAGAGGAGGCCCTCTCAACAGGAACGGCGAGAGGAACTCCAGGGTCGTGCCACCATTCCAAGAGTCCCCCAGATGTCTCAGTCCATTCCGAAGGAATCTCTTTTCCCTTCACCGGCTAGTCTTTCACGCCGAGATTCGACTCACACCAAGGTGACACGTGGCGCAGCCCTGTGGGAAAGCCTCGTGGGAGGGCCTCGAGGGAAAGCCTCGAGGGAAAGCCACAGATCCCTTGATCCACGTGACAGGACGCGTGACACTACTGCTGCAGCTCGGGAGGAAAGCGTACGTGCATGCCCCCACTCGAGACGAAGCCTGAGTCCCCTGGGGAGACTCAGAAGCACCCCAAGATCCATGGCAACACTGGAGAGGAATCCTCAGGTTCCGGCCCCGACTCCACACCAGGTCTTAGGCCCCGGCATGGACGGGAGAGGAATCCCGAGAGGGCCCCTAGAACTCGCAAGGGGACTGGCCTTTCCTGAGGCCACCAGAGCGGTTCGCTGAGGTCCCCGTCGTAACTCGAGAAGACCTGCCGCAACTCGAGAAAATCCAGGAGGTTCTCCCCTCCAGGCGAGATGAGGCCCATTTCCGCTGAGGCATCTCGAGGCTGATCACACCTCACCTCTGGAACTTCGAAAGGGTCCTTCACACCCTTGGTGCAACTCAAGAAGTTCCCCAACATACCCGTCTCCAAACGAGAGGAAACACAAGGGTCCCGCCCATATCCAGAGGAGCCCCGTTTCTGCCTCGTAGCTCGAGACGAGGGATCCTTTCCCTGCTTCGTCGGGAAAGAGTTCCCGGCGTTCCTGTCGCATCTCAAGAGGAGGCCCTTTCAGCATGAATGGCGAGAGGAACTCCAGGATCGTGCCACCATTCCAGGAGTCCCCCAGATGTCTCAGTCCATTCCAGAGGAACCTCTTTTCCTTTCACCGGCTCGTCTTTCACGACGAGGATGGACTCACACCAAGGTGGCACGTGGCAGAGCCCTGTGGGAAAGCCTCGTGGGAAAGCCTCAAGGGAAAGCCACAGTTTCCTAGATCCACGTGACATGAAGCGTGACACTACTGCTGCAGCACGGGAGGAAAGCGTACGTGCATGCCCCCACTCGAGACGAAGCCTGAGTCCCCTGGGGAGACTCAGAAGCACCCCAAGATCCATGGCAACACTGGAGAAGAATCCTCAGGTTCCGGCCCCTACTCCACACAAGGTCTTAGGCCCCGGCATGGACGGGAGAGGAATCCCGAGAGGGCCCTTGAACTGGCATGGGCACTGGCCTTTACTGAGTCCACCAGAGCGGGTTCCTGAGGTCCCCGTCGTAACTCGAGAAGACCTGCCGAAACTCGAGAAAATCCAGGAGGTTCTCCCCTCCAGGCGAGATGAGGCCCATTTCTGCTGAGGCGTCTCGAGGCTGAACACACCTCACCTCTGGAACTTCGAAAAGGTCCTTCACACCCTTGGTGCAACTCAAGAAGTTCCCCGACATACCCGTCTCCACTCGAGAGGAATCACGAGGGTGCCGCCCACATCCAGAGGAGCCCCGTTTCCGCCTCGTAGCTCGAGATGAGGGATCCTATCCCTGCTTCGTCGGGCAAGAGTTCCCGGCGTTCCCGTCGCATCTCAAGAGGAGGCCCTCTCAACAGGAATGGCGAGAGGAACTCCAGGGTAGTGCCACCATTCCAGGAGTCTCCCAGATGTCTCAGTCCATTCCAGAGGAACCTCTTTTCCCTTCACCGGCTTGTCTTTCATGCCGAAGATCGACTCACACCAAGGTGGCACTTGGCACAGCCCTGTGGGAAAGCCTCGTGGGAAAGCCTCGAGGGACATCCTCGAGGGAAAGCCACAGATCCCTTGATCCAAGTGACAGGAAGCGTGACAATACTGCTTCACCTCGCGAGGAAAGCTCACGTGCATGCCCCCACTCGAGACGAGGCCTGACTCCCCTGGGGAGACTCAGAAGCACCCCAAGATCCATGGCAACACTGGAGAGGAATCCTCAGGTTCCGGCCCCGACTCCACACAAGGTCTTAGGCCCCGGCATGGACGGGAGAGGAATCCCGAGAGGACCCCTAGAACTCGCATGGGGACTGGCCTTTCCTGAGGCCACCAGAGCGGATCGCTGAGGTCCCCGTCGTAACTCGAGAAGACCTGCCGCATCTCGAAAAAATCCAGGAGGTTCTTCCCTCCAGGCGAGATGAGGCCCATTTCCGCTGAGGCGTCTCGAGGCTGATCACACCTCACCTCTGGAACTTCGAAAGGGTCCTTCACACCCTTGGTGCAAATCAAGAAGTTCCCCGACATACCCGTCTCCACTCGAGAGGAAACACGAGGGTTCCGCCCACATCCAGAGGAGCCCCGTTTCCGCCTCGTTCTCGTGAGGAGGGATCCTATCCCTGATTCGTCGGGCAAGAGTTCCCGGCGTTCCCTTCGCATCTCAAGAGGACGCCCTCTCAACAGGAACGGCGAGAGGAAATCCAGGGTAGTGCCACCATTCCAGGAGTCCTCCAGATGTCTCAGTCCATTCCCGAGGAACCTCTTTTCCCTTCACCGGCTCGTCTTTCACGCCGAAGATCGACTCACACCAAGGTGGCACTTGGCACAGCCCTGTGGGAAAGCCTCCTGGGAAAGCCTCTAGGGACATCCTCGAGGGAAAGCCACAGATCCCTTGATCCACGTGACAGGAAGCGTGACACTACTGCTGCAGCTCGGGAGGAAAGCGCACGTGCATGCCCCCACTCGAGACGAGGCCTGACTCCCCTGGGGAGACTCAGAAGCACCCCAAGATCCATGGCAACACTGGAGAGGAATCCTCAGGTTCCGGCCCCGAATCCACACAAGGTCTTAGACCCCGACATGGACGGGAGAGGAATCCCGAGAGGGTGCCTAGAACTGGCATGGGGACTGGCCTTTCCTGAGTCCATGAGAGCGGGTCCCTGAGGTCTCCGTCGTAATTTGAGAAGACCTGCCGCAACTCGAGAAAATCCAGGAGGTACTCCCCTCCAGGCGAGATGAGGCCCATTTCCGCTGAGGCGTCTCGAGGCTGATCACACCTCACCTCTGGAACTTCGAAAGGGTCCTTCACACCCTTGGTGCAAATCAAGAAGTTCCCCGACATACCCGTCTCCACTCGAGAGGAAACACGAGGGTCCCGCCCACATCCAGAGGAGCCCTGTTTCCGTCTCGTAGCTCGAGATGAGGGATCCTTTCCCTGCCTCGTCGGGAAAGAGTTCCCGGCGATCCCTTCGCATCTCAAGAGGAGGCCCTCTCAACAGGAACGGCGAGAGGAACTCCAGGGTCGTGCCACCATTCCAAGAGTCCCCCAGATGTCTCAGTCCATTCCGAAGGAATCTCTTTTCCCTTCACCGGCTAGTCTTTCACGCCGAGATTCGACTCACACCAAGGTGACACGTGGCGCAGCCCTGTGGGAAAGCCTCGTGGGAAAGCCTCGAGGGAAAGCCTCGAGGGAAAGCCACAGATCCCTTGATCCACGTGACAGGACGCGTGACACTACTGCTGCAGCTCGGGAGGAAAGCGTACGTGCATGCCCCCACTCGAGACGAAGCCTGAGTCCCCTGGGGAGACTCAGAAGCACCCCAAGATCCGTGGCAACACTGGAGAGGAATCCTCAGGTTCCGGCCCCGACTCCACACAAAGTCTTAGGCCCCGGCATGGACGGGAGAGGAATCACGAGAGGGCCCCTAGAACTCGCAAGGGGACTGGCCTTTCCTGAGGCCACCAGAGCGGGTCGCTGAGGTCCCCGTCGTAACTCGAGAAGACCTGCCGCAACTCGAGAAAATCCAGGAGGTTCTCCCCTCCAGGCGAGATGAGGCCCATTTCCGCTGAGGCGTCTCGAGGCTGATCACACCTCACCTCTGGAACTTCGAAAGGGTCCTTCACACCCTTGGTGCAACTCAAGAAGTTCCCCGACATACCCGTCTCCAAACGAGAGGAAACACAAGGGTCCCGCCCACATCCAGAGGAGCCCCGTTTCCGCCTCGTAGCTCGAGATGAGGGATCCTTTCCCTGCTTCGTCGGGAAAGAGTTCCCGGCGTTCCTGTCGCATCTCAAGAGGAGGCCCTCTCAGCATGAATGGCGAGAGGAACTCCAGGATCGTGCCACCATTCCAGGAGTCCCCCAGATGTCTCAGTCCATTCCAGAGGAACCTCTTTTCCTTTCACCGGCTGGTCTTTCACGACGAGGATGGACTCACACCAAGGTGGCACGTGGCAGAGCCCTGTGGGAAAGCCTCGTGGGAAAGCCTCAAGGGAAAGCCACAGTTTCCTAGATCCACGTGACAGGAAGCGTGACACTACTGCTGCAGCACGGGAGGAAAGCGTACGTGCATGCCCCCACTCGAGACGAAGCCTGAGTCCCCTGGGGAGACTCAGAAGCATCCCAAGATCCATGGCAACACTGGAGAAGAATCCTCAGGTTCCTGCCCCTACTCCACACAAGGTCTTAGGCCCCGGCATGGACGGGAGAGGAATCCCGAGAGGGCCCTTGAACTGGCATGGGGACTGGCCTTTCCTGAGTCCACCAGAGCGGGTTCCTGAGGTCCCCGTCGTAACTCGAGAAGACCTGCCGAAACTCGAGAAAATCCAGGAGGTTCTCCCCTCCAGGCGAGATGAGGCCCATTTCTGCTGAGGCGTCTCGAGGCTGATCACACCTCACCTCTGGAACTTCGAAAAGGTCCTTCACACCCTTGGTGCAAATCAAGAAGTTCCCCGACATACCCGTCTCCACTCGAGAGGAAACACGAGGGTTCCGCCCACATCCAGAGGAGCCCCGTTTCCGCCTCGTTCTCGTGAGGAGGGATCCTATCCCTGATTCGTCGGGCAAGAGTTCCCGGCGTTCCCTTCGCATCTCAAGAGGACGCCCTCTCAACAGGAACGGCGAGAGGAAATCCAGGGTAGTGCCACCATTCCAGGAGTCCTCCAGATGTCTCAGTCCATTCCCGAGGAACCTCTTTTCCCTTCACCGGCTCGTCTTTCACGCCGAAGATCGACTCACACCAAGGTGGCACTTGGCACAGCCCTGTGGGAAAGCCTCCTGGGAAAGCCTCTAGGGACATCCTCGAGGGAAAGCCACAGATCCCTTGATCCACGTGACAGGAAGCGTGACACTACTGCTGCAGCTCGGGAGGAAAGCGCACGTGCATGCCCCCACTCGAGACGAGGCCTGACTCCCCTGGGGAGACTCAGAAGCACCCCAAGATCCATGGCAACACTGGAGAGGAATCCTCAGGTTCCGGCCCCGAATCCACACAAGGTCTTAGACCCCGACATGGACGGGAGAGGAATCCCGAGAGGGTGCCTAGAACTGGCATGGGGACTGGCCTTTCCTGAGTCCATGAGAGCGGGTCCCTGAGGTCTCCGTCGTAAGTTGAGAAGACCTGCCGCAACTCGAGAAAATCCAGGAGGTTCTCCCCTCCAGGCGAGATGAGGCCCATTTCCGCTGAGGCGTCTCGAGGCTGATCACACCTCACCTCTGGAACTTCGAAAGGGTCCTTCACACCCTTGGTGCAAATCAAGAAGTTCCCCGACATACCCGTCTCCACTCGAGAGGAAACACGAGGGTCCCGCCCACATCCAGAGGAGCCCTGTTTCCGTCTCGTAGCTCGAGATGAGGGATCCTTTCCCTGCCTCGTCGGGAAAGAGTTCCCGGCGATCCCTTCGCATCTCAAGAGGAGGCCCTCTCAACAGGAACGGCGAGAGGAACTCCAGGGTCGTGCCACCATTCCAAGAGTCCCCCAGATGTCTCAGTCCATTCCGAAGGAATCTCTTTTCCCTTCACCGGCTAGTCTTTCACGCCGAGATTCGACTCACACCAAGGTGACACGTGGCGCAGCCCTGTGGGAAAGCCTCGTGGGAAAGCCTCGAGGGAAAGCCTCGAGGGAAAGCCACAGATCCCTTGATCCACGTGACAGGACGCGTGACACTACTGCTGCAGCTCGGGAGGAAAGCGTACGTGCATGCCCCCACTCGAGACGAAGCCTGAGTCCCCTGGGGAGACTCAGAAGCACCCCAAGATCCATGGCAACACTGGAGAGGAATCCTCAGGTTCCGGCCCCGACTCCACACAAGGTCTTAGGCCCCGGCATGGACGGGAGAGGAATCCCGAGAGGGCCCCTAGAACTCGCAAGGGGACTGGCCTTTCCTGAGGCCACCAGAACGGTTCGCTGAGGTCCCCGTCGTAACTCGAGAAGACCTGCCGCAACTCGAGAAAATCCAGGAGGTTCTCCCCTCCAGGCGAGATGAGGCCCATTTCCGCTGAGGCATCTCGAGGCTGATCACACCTCACCTCTGGAACTTCGAAAGGGTCCTTCACACCCTTGGTGCAACTCAAGAAGTTCCCCAACATACCCGTCTCCAAACGAGAGGAAACACAAGGGTCCCGCCCATATCCAGAGGAGCCCCGTTTCTGCCTCGTAGCTCGAGATGAGGGATCCTTTCCCTGCTTCGTCGGGAAAGAGTTCCCGGCGTTCCTGTCGCATCTCAAGAGGAGGCCCTTTCAGCATGAATGGCGAGAGGAACTCCAGGATCGTGCCACCATTCCAGGAGTCCCCCAGATGTCTCAGTCCATTCCAGAGGAACCTCTTTTCCTTTCACCGGCTCGTCTTTCACGACGAGGATGGACTCACACCAAGGTGGCACGTGGCAGAGCCCTGTGGGAAAGCCTCGTGGGAAAGCCTCAAGGGAAAGCCACAGTTTCCTAGATCCACGTGACATGAAGCGTGACACTACTGCTGCAGCACGGGAGGAAAGCGTACGTGCATGCCCCCACTCGAGACGAAGCCTGAGTCCCCTGGGGAGACTCAGAAGCACCCCAAGATCCATGGCAACACTGGAGAAGAATCCTCAGGTTCCGGCCCCTACTCCACACAAGGTCTTAGGCCCCGGCATGGACGGGAGAGGAATCCCGAGAGGGCCCTTGAACTGGCATGGGCACTGGCCTTTCCTGAGTCCACCAGAGCGGGTTCCTGAGGTCCCCGTCGTAACTCGAGAAGACCTGCCGAAACTCGAGAAAATCCAGGAGGTTCTCCCCTCCAGGCGAGATGAGGCCCATTTCTGCTGAGGCGTCTCGAGGCTGAACACACCTCACCTCTGGAACTTCGAAAAGGTCCTTCACACCCTTGGTGCAAATCAAGAAGTTCCCCGACATACCCGTCTCCACTCGAGAGGAATCACGAGGGTGCCGCCCACATCCAGAGGAGCCCCGTTTCCGCCTCGTAGCTCGAGATGAGGGATCCTATCCCTGCTTCGTCGGGCAAGAGTTCCCGGCGTTCCCGTCGCATCTCAAGAGGAGGCCCTCTCAACAGGAATGGCGAGAGGAACTCCAGGGTAGTGCCACCATTCCAGGAGTCTCCCAGATGTCTCAGTCCATTCCAGAGGAACCTCTTTTCCCTTCACCGGCTTGTCTTTCATGCCGAAGATCGACTCACACCAAGGTGGCACTTGGCACAGCCCTGTGGGAAAGCCTCGTGGGAAAGCCTCGAGGGACATCCTCGAGGGAAAGCCACAGATCCCTTGATCCACGTGACAGGAAGCGTGACAATACTGCTTCACCTCGCGAGGAAAGCTCACGTGCATGCCCCCACTCGAGACGAGGCCTGACTCCCCTGGGGAGACTCAGAAGCACCCCAAGATCCATGGCAACACTGGAGAGGAATCCTCAGGTTCCGGCCCCGACTCCACACAAGGTCTTAGGCCCCGGCATGGACGGGAGAGGAATCCCGAGAGGACCCCTAGAACTCGCATGGGGACTGGCCTTTCCTGAGGCCACCAGAGCGGATCGCTGAGGTCCCCGTCGTAACTCGAGAAGACCTGCCGCATCTCGAAAAAATCCAGGAGGTTCTTCCCTCCAGGCGAGATGAGGCCCATTTCCGCTGAGGCGTCTCGAGGCTGATCACACCTCACCTCTGGAACTTCGAAAGGGTCCTTCACACCCTTGGTGCAAATCAAGAAGTTCCCCGACATACCCGTCTCCACTCGAGAGGAAACACGAGGGTTCCGCCCACATCCAGAGGAGCCCCGTTTCCGCCTCGTTCTCGTGAGGAGGGATCCTATCCCTGATTCGTCGGGCAAGAGTTCCCGGCGTTCCCTTCGCATCTCAAGAGGACGCCCTCTCAACAGGAACGGCGAGAGGAAATCCAGGGTAGTGCCACCATTCCAGGAGTCCTCCAGATGTCTCAGTCCATTCCCGAGGAACCTCTTTTCCCTTCACCGGCTCGTCTTTCACGCCGAAGATCGACTCACACCAAGGTGGCACTTGGCACAGCCCTGTGGGAAAGCCTCCTGGGAAAGCCTCTAGGGACATCCTCGAGGGAAAGCCACAGATCCCTTGATCCACGTGACAGGAAGCGTGACACTACTGCTGCAGCTCGGGAGGAAAGCGCACGTGCATGCCCCCACTCGAGACGAGGCCTGACTCCCCTGGGGAGACTCAGAAGCACCCCAAGATCCATGGCAACACTGGAGAGGAATCCTCAGGTTCCGGCCCCGAATCCACACAAGGTCTTAGACCCCGACATGGACGGGAGAGGAATCCCGAGAGGGTGCCTAGAACTGGCATGGGGACTGGCCTTTCCTGAGTCCATGAGAGCGGGTCCCTGAGGTCTCCGTCGTAAGTTGAGAAGACCTGCCGCAACTCGAGAAAATCCAGGAGGTACTCCCCTCCAGGCGAGATGAGGCCCATTTCCGCTGAGGCGTCTCGAGGCTGATCACACCTCACCTCTGGAACTTCGAAAGGGTCCTTCACACCCTTGGTGCAAATCAAGAAGTTCCCCGACATACCCGTCTCCACTCGAGAGGAAACACGAGGGTCCCGCCCACATCCAGAGGAGCCCTGTTTCCGTCTCGTAGCTCGAGATGAGGGATCCTTTCCCTGCCTCGTCGGGAAAGAGTTCCCGGCGATCCCTTCGCATCTCAAGAGGAGGCCCTCTCAACAGGAACGGCGAGAGGAACTCCAGGGTCGTGCCACCATTCCAAGAGTCCCCCAGATGTCTCAGTCCATTCCGAAGGAATCTCTTTTCCCTTCACCGGCTAGTCTTTCACGCCGAGATTCGACTCACACCAAGGTGACACGTGGCGCAGCCCTGTGGGAAAGCCTCGTGGGAAAGCCTCGAGGGAAAGCCTCGAGGGAAAGCCACAGATCCCTTGATCCACGTGACAGGACGCGTGACACTACTGCTGCAGCTCGGGAGGAAAGCGTACGTGCATGCCCCCACTCGAGACGAAGCCTGAGTCCCCTGGGGAGACTCAGAAGCACCCCAAGATCCGTGGCAACACTGGAGAGGAATCCTCAGGTTCCGGCCCCGACTCCACACAAGGTCTTAGGCCCCGGCATGGACGGGAGAGGAATCACGAGAGGGCCCCTAGAACTCGCAAGGGGACTGGCCTTTCCTGAGGCCACCAGAGCGGGTCGCTGAGGTCCCCGTCGTAACTCGAGAAGACCTGCCGCAACTCGAGAAAATCCAGGAGGTTCTCCCCTCCAGGCGAGATGAGGCCCATTTCCGCTGAGGCGTCTCGAGGCTGATCACACCTCACCTCTGGAACTTCGAAAGGGTCCTTCACACCCTTGGTGCAACTCAAGAAGTTCCCCGACATACCCGTCTCCAAACGAGAGGAAACACAAGGGTCCCGCCCACATCCAGAGGAGCCCCGTTTCCGCCTCGTAGCTCGAGATGAGGGATCCTTTCCCTGCTTCGTCGGGAAAGAGTTCCCGGCGTTCCTGTCGCATCTCAAGAGGAGGCCCTCTCAGCATGAATGGCGAGAGGAACTCCAGGATCGTGCCACCATTCCAGGAGTCCCCCAGATGTCTCAGTCCATTCCAGAGGAACCTCTTTTCCTTTCACCGGCTGGTCTTTCACGACGAGGATGGACTCACACCAAGGTGGCACGTGGCAGAGCCCTGTGGGAAAGCCTCGTGGGAAAGCCTCAAGGGAAAGCCACAGTTTCCTAGATCCACGTGACAGGAAGCGTGACACTACTGCTGCAGCACGGGAGGAAAGCGTACGTGCATGCCCCCACTCGAGACGAAGCCTGAGTCCCCTGGGGAGACTCAGAAGCATCCCAAGATCCATGGCAACACTGGAGAAGAATCCTCAGGTTCCTGCCCCTACTCCACACAAGGTCTTAGGCCCCGGCATGGACGGGAGAGGAATCCCGAGAGGGCCCTTGAACTGGCATGGGGACTGGCCTTTCCTGAGTCCACCAGAGCGGGTTCCTGAGGTCCCCGTCGTAACTCGAGAAGACCTGCCGAAACTCGAGAAAATCCAGGAGGTTCTCCCCTCCAGGCGAGATGAGGCCCATTTCTGCTGAGGCGTCTCGAGGCTGATCACACCTCACCTCTGGAACTTCGAAAAGGTCCTTCACACCCTTGGTGCAAATCAAGAAGTTCCCCGACATACCCGTCTCCACTCGAGAGGAATCACGAGGGTCCCGCCCACATCCAGAGGAGCCCCGTTTCCGCCTCGTAGCTCGAGATGAGGGATCCTATCCCTGCTTCGTCGGGCAAGAGTTCCCGGCGTTCCCGTCGCATCTCAAGAGGAGGCCCTCTCAACAGGAATGGCGAGAGGAACTCCAGGGTAGTGCCACCATTCCAGGAGTCTCCCAGATGTCTCAGTCCATTCCAGAGGAACCTCTTTTCCCTTCACCGGCTTGTCTTTCACGCCGAAGATCGACTCACACCAAGGTGGCACTTGGCACAGCCCTGTGGGATAGCCTCCTGGGAAAGCCTCTAGGGACATCCTCGAGGGAAAGCCACAGATCCCTTGATCCACGTGACAGGAAGCGTGACACTACTGCTGCAGCTCGCGAGGAAAGTGCACGTGCATGCCCCCACTCGAGACGAGGCCTGACTCCCCTGCGGAGACTCAGAAGCACCCCAAGATCCATGGCAACACTGGAGAAGAATCCTCAGGTTCCGGCCCCGAATCCACACAAGGTCTTAGACCCCGGCATGGACGGGAGAGGAATCCCGAGAGGGTGCCTAGAACTGGCATGGGGACTGGCCTTTCCTGAGTCCATGAGAGCGGGTCCCTGAGGTCTCCGTCGTAAGTTGAGAAGACCTGCCGCAACTCGAGAAAATCCAGGAGGTACTCCCCTCCAGGCGAGATGAGGCCCATTTCCGCTGAGGCGTCTCGAGGCTGATCACAGCTCACCTCTGGAACTTCGAAAGGGTCCTTCACACCCTTGGTGCAAATCAAGAAGTTCCCCGACATACCCGTCTCCACTCGAGAGGAAACACGAGGGTCCCGCCCACATCCAGAGGAGCCCTGTTTCCGTCTCGTAGCTCGAGATGAGGGATCCTTTCCCTGCCTCGTCGGGAAAGAGTTCCCGGCGATCCCTTCGCATCTCAAGAGGAGGCCCTCTCAACAGGAACGGCGAGAGGAACTCCAGGGTCGTGCCACCATTCCAAGAGTCCCCCAGATGTCTCAGTCCATTCCGGAGGAATCTCTTTTCCCTTCACCGGCTAGTCTTTCACGCCGAGATTCGACTCACACCAAGGTGACACGTGGCGCAGCCCTGTGGGAAAGCCTCGAGGGAAAGCCTCGAGGGAAAGCCACAGATCCCTTGATCCACGTGACAGGACGCGTGACACTACTGCTGCAGCTCGGGAGGAAAGCGTACGTGCATGCCCCCACTCGAGACGAAGCCTGAGTCCCCTGGGGAGACTCAGAAGCACCCCAAGATCCATGGCAACACTGGAGAGGAATCCTCAGGTTCCGGCCCCGACTCCACACAAGGTCTTAGGCCCCGGCATGGACGGGAGAGGAATCCCGAGAGGGCCCCTAGAACTCGCAAGGGGACTGGCCTTTCCTGAGGCCACCAGAGCGGTTCGCTGAGGTCCCCGTCGTAACTCGAGAAGACCTGCCGCAACTCGAGAAAATCCAGGAGGTTCTCCCCTCCAGGCGAGATGAGGCCCATTTCCGCTGAGGCATCTCGAGGCTGATCACACCTCACCTCTGGAACTTCGAAAGGGTCCTTCACACCCTTGGTGCAACTCAAGAAGTTCCCCAACATACCCGTCTCCAAACGAGAGGAAACACAAGGGTCCCGCCCATATCCAGAGGAGCCCCGTTTCTGCCTCGTAGCTCGAGATGAGGGATCCTTTCCCTGCTTCGTCGGGAAAGAGTTCCCGGCGTTCCTGTCGCATCTCAAGAGGAGGCCCTTTCAGCATGAATGGCGAGAGGAACTCCAGGATCGTGCCACCATTCCAGGAGTCCCCCAGATGTCTCAGTCCATTCCAGAGGAACCTCTTTTCCTTTCACCGGCTCGTCTTTCACGACGAGGATGGACTCACACCAAGGTGGCACGTGGCAGAGCCCTGTGGGAAAGCCTCGTGGGAAAGCCTCAAGGGAAAGCCACAGTTTCCTAGATCCACGTGACATGAAGCGTGACACTACTGCTGCAGCACGGGAGGAAAGCGTACGTGCATGCCCCCACTCGAGACGAAGCCTGAGTCCCCTGGGGAGACTCAGAAGCACCCCAAGATCCATGGCAACACTGGAGAAGAATCCTCAGGTTCCGGCCCCTACTCCACACAAGGTCTTAGGCCCCGGCATGGACGGGAGAGGAATCCCGAGAGGGCCCTTGAACTGGCATGGGCACTGGCCTTTCCTGAGTCCACCAGAGCGGGTTCCTGAGGTCCCCGTCGTAACTCGAGAAGACCTGCCGAAACTCGAGAAAATCCAGGAGGTTCTCCCCTCCAGGCGAGATGAGGCCCATTTCTGCTGAGGCGTCTCGAGGCTGAACACACCTCACCTCTGGAACTTCGAAAAGGTCCTTCACACCCTTGGTGCAAATCAAGAAGTTCCCCGACATACCCGTCTCCACTCGAGAGGAATCACGAGGGTGCCGCCCACATCCAGAGGAGCCCCGTTTCCGCCTCGTAGCTCGAGATGAGGGATCCTATCCCTGCTTCGTCGGGCAAGAGTTCCCGGCGTTCCCGTCGCATCTCAAGAGGAGGCCCTCTCAACAGGAATGGCGAGAGGAACTCCAGGGTAGTGCCACCATTCCAGGAGTCTCCCAGATGTCTCAGTCCATTCCAGAGGAACCTCTTTTCCCTTCACCGGCTTGTCTTTCATGCCGAAGATCGACTCACACCAAGGTGGCACTTGGCACAGCCCTGTGGGAAAGCCTCGTGGGAAAGCCTCGAGGGACATCCTCGAGGGAAAGCCACAGATCCCTTGATCCACGTGACAGGAAGCGTGACAATACTGCTTCACCTCGCGAGGAAAGCTCACGTGCATGCCCCCACTCGAGACGAGGCCTGACTCCCCTGGGGAGACTCAGAAGCACCCCAAGATCCATGGCAACACTGGAGAGGAATCCTCAGGTTCCGGCCCCGACTCCACACAAGGTCTTAGGCCCCGGCATGGACGGGAGAGGAATCCCGAGAGGACCCCTAGAACTCGCATGGGGACTGGCCTTTCCTGAGGCCACCAGAGCGGATCGCTGAGGTCCCCGTCGTAACTCGAGAAGACCTGCCGCATCTCGAAAAAATCCAGGAGGTTCTTCCCTCCAGGCGAGATGAGGCCCATTTCCGCTGAGGCGTCTCGAGGCTGATCACACCTCACCTCTGGAACTTCGAAAGGGTCCTTCACACCCTTGGTGCAAATCAAGAAGTTCCCCGACATACCCGTCTCCACTCGAGAGGAAACACGAGGGTTCCGCCCACATCCAGAGGAGCCCCGTTTCCGCCTCGTTCTCGTGAGGAGGGATCCTATCCCTGATTCGTCGGGCAAGAGTTCCCGGCGTTCCCTTCGCATCTCAAGAGGACGCCCTCTCAACAGGAACGGCGAGAGGAAATCCAGGGTAGTGCCACCATTCCAGGAGTCCTCCAGATGTCTCAGTCCATTCCCGAGGAACCTCTTTTCCCTTCACCGGCTCGTCTTTCACGCCGAGGATCGACTCACACCAAGGTGGCACTTGGCACAGCCCTGTGGGAAAGCCTCCTGGGAAAGCCTCTAGGGACATCCTCGAGGGAAAGCCACAGATCCCTTGATCCACGTGACAGGAAGCGTGACACTACTGCTGCAGCTCGGGAGGAAAGCGCACGTGCATGCCCCCACTCGAGACGAGGCCTGACTCCCCTGGGGAGACTCAGAAGCACCCCAAGATCCATGGCAACACTGGAGAGGAATCCTCAGGTTCCGGCCCCGAATCCACACAAGGTCTTAGACCCCGACATGGACGGGAGAGGAATCCCGAGAGGGTGCCTAGAACTGGCATGGGGACTGGCCTTTCCTGAGTCCATGAGAGCGGGTCCCTGAGGTCTCCGTCGTAAGTTGAGAAGACCTGCCGCAACTCGAGAAAATCCAGGAGGTACTCCCCTCCAGGCGAGATGAGGCCCATTTCCGCTGAGGCGTCTCGAGGCTGATCACACCTCACCTCTGGAACTTCGAAAGGGTCCTTCACACCCTTGGTGCAAATCAAGAAGTTCCCCGACATACCCGTCTCCACTCGAGAGGAAACACGAGGGTCCCGCCCACATCCAGAGGAGCCCTGTTTCCATCTCGTAGCTCGAGATGAGGGATCCTTTCCCTGCCTCGTCGGGAAAGAGTTCCCGGCGATCCCTTCGCATCTCAAGAGGAGGCCCTCTCAACAGGAACGGCGAGAGGAACTCCAGGGTCGTGCCACCATTCCAAGAGTCCCCCAGATGTCTCAGTCCATTCCGAAGGAATCTCTTTTCCCTTCACCGGCTAGTCTTTCACGCCGAGATTCGACTCACACCAAGGTGACACGTGGCGCAGCCCTGTGGGAAAGCCTCGTGGGAAAGCCTCGAGGGAAAGCCTCGAGGGAAAGCCACAGATCCCTTGATCCACGTGACAGGACGCGTGACACTACTGCTGCAGCTCGGGAGGAAAGCGTACGTGCATGCCCCCACTCGAGACGAAGCCTGAGTCCCCTGGGGAGACTCAGAAGCACCCCAAGATCCGTGGCAACACTGGAGAGGAATCCTCAGGTTCCGGCCCCGACTCCACACAAGGTCTTAGGCCCCGGCATGGACGGGAGAGGAATCACGAGAGGGCCCCTAGAACTCGCAAGGGGACTGGCCTTTCCTGAGGCCACCAGAGCGGGTCGCTGAGGTCCCCGTCGTAACTCGAGAAGACCTGCCGCAACTCGAGAAAATCCAGGAGGTTCTCCCCTCCAGGCGAGATGAGGCCCATTTCCGCTGAGGCGTCTCGAGGCTGATCACACCTCACCTCTGGAACTTCGAAAGGGTCCTTCACACCCTTGGTGCAACTCAAGAAGTTCCCCGACATACCCGTCTCCAAACGAGAGGAAACACAAGGGTCCCGCCCACATCCAGAGGAGCCCCGTTTCCGCCTCGTAGCTCGAGATGAGGGATCCTTTCCCTGCTTCGTCGGGAAAGAGTTCCCGGCGTTCCTGTCGCATCTCAAGAGGAGGCCCTCTCAGCATGAATGGCGAGAGGAACTCCAGGATCGTGCCACCATTCCAGGAGTCCCCCAGATGTCTCAGTCCATTCCAGAGGAACCTCTTTTCCTTTCACCGGCTGGTCTTTCACGACGAGGATGGACTCACACCAAGGTGGCACGTGGCAGAGCCCTGTGGGAAAGCCTCGTGGGAAAGCCTCAAGGGAAAGCCACAGTTTCCTAGATCCACGTGACAGGAAGCGTGACACTACTGCTGCAGCACGGGAGGAAAGCGTACGTGCATGCCCCCACTCGAGACGAAGCCTGAGTCCCCTGGGGAGACTCAGAAGCATCCCAAGATCCATGGCAACACTGGAGAAGAATCCTCAGGTTCCTGCCCCTACTCCACACAAGGTCTTAGGCCCCGGCATGGACGGGAGAGGAATCCCGAGAGGGCCCTTGAACTGGCATGGGGACTGGCCTTTCCTGAGTCCACCAGAGCGGGTTCCTGAGGTCCCCGTCGTAACTCGAGAAGACCTGCCGAAACTCGAGAAAATCCAGGAGGTTCTCCCCTCCAGGCGAGATGAGGCCCATTTCTGCTGAGGCGTCTCGAGGCTGATCACACCTCACCTCTGGAACTTCGAAAAGGTCCTTCACACCCTTGGTGCAAATCAAGAAGTTCCCCGACATACCCGTCTCCACTCGAGAGGAAACACGAGGGTTCCGCCCACATCCAGAGGAGCCCCGTTTCCGCCTCGTTCTCGTGAGGAGGGATCCTATCCCTGATTCGTCGGGCAAGAGTTCCCGGCGTTCCCTTCGCATCTCAAGAGGACGCCCTCTCAACAGGAACGGCGAGAGGAAATCCAGGGTAGTGCCACCATTCCAGGAGTCCTCCAGATGTCTCAGTCCATTCCCGAGGAACCTCTTTTCCCTTCACCGGCTCGTCTTTCACGCCGAAGATCGACTCACACCAAGGTGGCACTTGGCACAGCCCTGTGGGAAAGCCTCCTGGGAAAGCCTCTAGGGACATCCTCGAGGGAAAGCCACAGATCCCTTGATCCACGTGACAGGAAGCGTGACACTACTGCTGCAGCTCGGGAGGAAAGCGCACGTGCATGCCCCCACTCGAGACGAGGCCTGACTCCCCTGGGGAGACTCAGAAGCACCCCAAGATCCATGGCAACACTGGAGAGGAATCCTCAGGTTCCGGCCCCGAATCCACACAAGGTCTTAGACCCCGACATGGACGGGAGAGGAATCCCGAGAGGGTGCCTAGAACTGGCATGGGGACTGGCCTTTCCTGAGTCCATGAGAGCGGGTCCCTGAGGTCTCCGTCGTAAGTTGAGAAGACCTGCCGCAACTCGAGAAAATCCAGGAGGTACTCCCCTCCAGGCGAGATGAGGCCCATTTCCGCTGAGGCGTCTCGAGGCTGATCACACCTCACCTCTGGAACTTCGAAAGGGTCCTTCACACCCTTGGTGCAAATCAAGAAGTTCCCCGACATACCCGTCTCCACTCGAGAGGAAACACGAGGGTCCCGCCCACATCCAGAGGAGCCCTGTTTCCGTCTCGTAGCTCGAGATGAGGGATCCTTTCCCTGCCTCGTCGGGAAAGAGTTCCCGGCGATCCCTTCGCATCTCAAGAGGAGGCCCTCTCAACAGGAACGGCGAGAGGAACTCCAGGGTCGTGCCACCATTCCAAGAGTCCCCCAGATGTCTCAGTCCATTCCGAAGGAATCTCTTTTCCCTTCACCGGCTAGTCTTTCACGCCGAGATTCGACTCACACCAAGGTGACACGTGGCGCAGCCCTGTGGGAAAGCCTCGTGGGAAAGCCTCGAGGGAAAGCCTCGAGGGAAAGCCACAGATCCCTTGATCCACGTGACAGGACGCGTGACACTACTGCTGCAGCTCGGGAGGAAAGCGTACGTGCATGCCCCCACTCGAGACGAAGCCTGAGTCCCCTGGGGAGACTCAGAAGCACCCCAAGATCCATGGCAACACTGGAGAGGAATCCTCAGGTTCCGGCCCCGACTCCACACAAGGTCTTAGGCCCCGGCATGGACGGGAGAGGAATCCCGAGAGGGCCCCTAGAACTCGCAAGGGGACTGGCCTTTCCTGAGGCCACCAGAACGGTTCGCTGAGGTCCCCGTCGTAACTCGAGAAGACCTGCCGCAACTCGAGAAAATCCAGGAGGTTCTCCCCTCCAGGCGAGATGAGGCCCATTTCCGCTGAGGCATCTCGAGGCTGATCACACCTCACCTCTGGAACTTCGAAAGGGTCCTTCACACCCTTGGTGCAACTCAAGAAGTTCCCCAACATACCCGTCTCCAAACGAGAGGAAACACAAGGGTCCCGCCCATATCCAGAGGAGCCCCGTTTCTGCCTCGTAGCTCGAGATGAGGGATCCTTTCCCTGCTTCGTCGGGAAAGAGTTCCCGGCGTTCCTGTCGCATCTCAAGAGGAGGCCCTTTCAGCATGAATGGCGAGAGGAACTCCAGGATCGTGCCACCATTCCAGGAGTCCCCCAGATGTCTCAGTCCATTCCAGAGGAACCTCTTTTCCTTTCACCGGCTCGTCTTTCACGACGAGGATGGACTCACACCAAGGTGGCACGTGGCAGAGCCCTGTGGGAAAGCCTCGTGGGAAAGCCTCAAGGGAAAGCCACAGTTTCCTAGATCCACGTGACATGAAGCGTGACACTACTGCTGCAGCACGGGAGGAAAGCGTACGTGCATGCCCCCACTCGAGACGAAGCCTGAGTCCCCTGGGGAGACTCAGAAGCACCCCAAGATCCATGGCAACACTGGAGAAGAATCCTCAGGTTCCGGCCCCTACTCCACACAAGGTCTTAGGCCCCGGCATGGACGGGAGAGGAATCCCGAGAGGGCCCTTGAACTGGCATGGGCACTGGCCTTTCCTGAGTCCACCAGAGCGGGTTCCTGAGGTCCCCGTCGTAACTCGAGAAGACCTGCCGAAACTCGAGAAAATCCAGGAGGTTCTCCCCTCCAGGCGAGATGAGGCCCATTTCTGCTGAGGCGTCTCGAGGCTGAACACACCTCACCTCTGGAACTTCGAAAAGGTCCTTCACACCCTTGGTGCAAATCAAGAAGTTCCCCGACATACCCGTCTCCACTCGAGAGGAATCACGAGGGTGCCGCCCACATCCAGAGGAGCCCCGTTTCCGCCTCGTAGCTCGAGATGAGGGATCCTATCCCTGCTTCGTCGGGCAAGAGTTCCCGGCGTTCCCGTCGCATCTCAAGAGGAGGCCCTCTCAACAGGAATGGCGAGAGGAACTCCAGGGTAGTGCCACCATTCCAGGAGTCTCCCAGATGTCTCAGTCCATTCCAGAGGAACCTCTTTTCCCTTCACCGGCTTGTCTTTCATGCCGAAGATCGACTCACACCAAGGTGGCACTTGGCACAGCCCTGTGGGAAAGCCTCGTGGGAAAGCCTCGAGGGACATCCTCGAGGGAAAGCCACAGATCCCTTGATCCACGTGACAGGAAGCGTGACAATACTGCTTCACCTCGCGAGGAAAGCTCACGTGCATGCCCCCACTCGAGACGAGGCCTGACTCCCCTGGGGAGACTCAGAAGCACCCCAAGATCCATGGCAACACTGGAGAGGAATCCTCAGGTTCCGGCCCCGACTCCACACAAGGTCTTAGGCCCCGGCATGGACGGGAGAGGAATCCCGAGAGGACCCCTAGAACTCGCATGGGGACTGGCCTTTCCTGAGGCCACCAGAGCGGATCGCTGAGGTCCCCGTCGTAACTCGAGAAGACCTGCCGCATCTCGAAAAAATCCAGGAGGTTCTTCCCTCCAGGCGAGATGAGGCCCATTTCCGCTGAGGCGTCTCGAGGCTGATCACACCTCACCTCTGGAACTTCGAAAGGGTCCTTCACACCCTTGGTGCAAATCAAGAAGTTCCCCGACATACCCGTCTCCACTCGAGAGGAAACACGAGGGTTCCGCCCACATCCAGAGGAGCCCCGTTTCCGCCTCGTTCTCGTGAGGAGGGATCCTATCCCTGATTCGTCGGGCAAGAGTTCCCGGCGTTCCCTTCGCATCTCAAGAGGACGCCCTCTCAACAGGAACGGCGAGAGGAAATCCAGGGTAGTGCCACCATTCCAGGAGTCCTCCAGATGTCTCAGTCCATTCCCGAGGAACCTCTTTTCCCTTCACCGGCTCGTCTTTCACGCCGAAGATCGACTCACACCAAGGTGGCACTTGGCACAGCCCTGTGGGAAAGCCTCCTGGGAAAGCCTCTAGGGACATCCTCGAGGGAAAGCCACAGATCCCTTGATCCACGTGACAGGAAGCGTGACACTACTGCTGCAGCTCGGGAGGAAAGCGCACGTGCATGCCCCCACTCGAGACGAGGCCTGACTCCCCTGGGGAGACTCAGAAGCACCCCAAGATCCATGGCAACACTGGAGAGGAATCCTCAGGTTCCGGCCCCGAATCCACACAAGGTCTTAGACCCCGACATGGACGGGAGAGGAATCCCGAGAGGGTGCCTAGAACTGGCATGGGGACTGGCCTTTCCTGAGTCCATGAGAGCGGGTCCCTGAGGTCTCCGTCGTAAGTTGAGAAGACCTGCCGCAACTCGAGAAAATCCAGGAGGTACTCCCCTCCAGGCGAGATGAGGCCCATTTCCGCTGAGGCGTCTCGAGGCTGATCACACCTCACCTCTGGAACTTCGAAAGGGTCCTTCACACCCTTGGTGCAAATCAAGAAGTTCCCCGACATACCCGTCTCCACTCGAGAGGAAACACGAGGGTCCCGCCCACATCCAGAGGAGCCCTGTTTCCGTCTCGTAGCTCGAGATGAGGGATCCTTTCCCTGCCTCGTCGGGAAAGAGTTCCCGGCGATCCCTTCGCATCTCAAGAGGAGGCCCTCTCAACAGGAACGGCGAGAGGAACTCCAGGGTCGTGCCACCATTCCAAGAGTCCCCCAGATGTCTCAGTCCATTCCGAAGGAATCTCTTTTCCCTTCACCGGCTAGTCTTTCACGCCGAGATTCGACTCACACCAAGGTGACACGTGGCGCAGCCCTGTGGGAAAGCCTCGTGGGAAAGCCTCGAGGGAAAGCCTCGAGGGAAAGCCACAGATCCCTTGATCCACGTGACAGGACGCGTGACACTACTGCTGCAGCTCGGGAGGAAAGCGTACGTGCATGCCCCCACTCGAGACGAAGCCTGAGTCCCCTGGGGAGACTCAGAAGCACCCCAAGATCCGTGGCAACACTGGAGAGGAATCCTCAGGTTCCGGCCCCGACTCCACACAAGGTCTTAGGCCCCGGCATGGACGGGAGAGGAATCACGAGAGGGCCCCTAGAACTCGCAAGGGGACTGGCCTTTCCTGAGGCCACCAGAGCGGGTCGCTGAGGTCCCCGTCGTAACTCGAGAAGACCTGCCGCAACTCGAGAAAATCCAGGAGGTTCTCCCCTCCAGGCGAGATGAGGCCCATTTCCGCTGAGGCGTCTCGAGGCTGATCACACCTCACCTCTGGAACTTCGAAAGGGTCCTTCACACCCTTGGTGCAACTCAAGAAGTTCCCCGACATACCCGTCTCCAAACGAGAGGAAACACAAGGGTCCCGCCCACATCCAGAGGAGCCCCGTTTCCGCCTCGTAGCTCGAGATGAGGGATCCTTTCCCTGCTTCGTCGGGAAAGAGTTCCCGGCGTTCCTGTCGCATCTCAAGAGGAGGCCCTCTCAGCATGAATGGCGAGAGGAACTCCAGGATCGTGCCACCATTCCAGGAGTCCCCCAGATGTCTCAGTCCATTCCAGAGGAACCTCTTTTCCTTTCACCGGCTGGTCTTTCACGACGAGGATGGACTCACACCAAGGTGGCACGTGGCAGAGCCCTGTGGGAAAGCCTCGTGGGAAAGCCTCAAGGGAAAGCCACAGTTTCCTAGATCCACGTGACAGGAAGCGTGACACTACTGCTGCAGCACGGGAGGAAAGCGTACGTGCATGCCCCCACTCGAGACGAAGCCTGAGTCCCCTGGGGAGACTCAGAAGCATCCCAAGATCCATGGCAACACTGGAGAAGAATCCTCAGGTTCCTGCCCCTACTCCACACAAGGTCTTAGGCCCCGGCATGGACGGGAGAGGAATCCCGAGAGGGCCCTTGAACTGGCATGGGGACTGGCCTTTCCTGAGTCCACCAGAGCGGGTTCCTGAGGTCCCCGTCGTAACTCGAGAAGACCTGCCGAAACTCGAGAAAATCCAGGAGGTTCTCCCCTCCAGGCGAGATGAGGCCCATTTCTGCTGAGGCGTCTCGAGGCTGATCACACCTCACCTCTGGAACTTCGAAAAGGTCCTTCACACCCTTGGTGCAAATCAAGAAGTTCCCCGACATACCCGTCTCCACTCGAGAGGAATCACGAGGGTCCCGCCCACATCCAGAGGAGCCCCGTTTCCGCCTCGTAGCTCGAGATGAGGGATCCTATCCCTGCTTCGTCGGGCAAGAGTTCCCGGCGTTCCCGTCGCATCTCAAGAGGAGGCCCTCTCAACAGGAATGGCGAGAGGAACTCCAGGGTAGTGCCACCATTCCAGGAGTCTCCCAGATGTCTCAGTCCATTCCAGAGGAACCTCTTTTCCCTTCACCGGCTTGTCTTTCACGCCGAAGATCGACTCACACCAAGGTGGCACTTGGCACAGCCCTGTGGGAAAGCCTCCTGGGAAAGCCTCTAGGGACATCCTCGAGGGAAAGCCACAGATCCCTTGATCCACGTGACAGGAAGCGTGACACTACTGCTGCAGCTCGCGAGGAAAGTGCACGTGCATGCCCCCACTCGAGACGAGGCCTGACTCCCCTGCGGAGACTCAGAAGCACCCCAAGATCCATGGCAACACTGGAGAAGAATCCTCAGGTTCCGGCCCCGAATCCACACAAGGTCTTAGACCCCGGCATGGACGGGAGAGGAATCCCGAGAGGGTGCCTAGAACTGGCATGGGGACTGGCCTTTCCTGAGTCCATGAGAGCGGGTCCCTGAGGTCTCCGTCGTAAGTTGAGAAGACCTGCCGCAACTCGAGAAAATCCAGGAGGTACTCCCCTCCAGGCGAGATGAGGCCCATTTCCGCTGAGGCGTCTCGAGGCTGATCACAGCTCACCTCTGGAACTTCGAAAGGGTCCTTCACACCCTTGGTGCAAATCAAGAAGTTCCCCGACATACCCGTCTCCACTCGAGAGGAAACACGAGGGTCCCGCCCACATCCAGAGGAGCCCTGTTTCCGTCTCGTAGCTCGAGATGAGGGATCCTTTCCCTGCCTCGTCGGGAAAGAGTTCCCGGCGATCCCTTCGCATCTCAAGAGGAGGCCCTCTCAACAGGAACGGCGAGAGGAACTCCAGGGTCGTGCCACCATTCCAAGAGTCCCCCAGATGTCTCAGTCCATTCCGGAGGAATCTCTTTTCCCTTCACCGGCTAGTCTTTCACGCCGAGATTCGACTCACACCAAGGTGACACGTGGCGCAGCCCTGTGGGAAAGCCTCGAGGGAAAGCCTCGAGGGAAAGCCACAGATCCCTTGATCCACGTGACAGGACGCGTGACACTACTGCTGCAGCTCGGGAGGAAAGCGTACGTGCATGCCCCCACTCGAGACGAAGCCTGAGTCCCCTGGGGAGACTCAGAAGCACCCCAAGATCCATGGCAACACTGGAGAGGAATCCTCAGGTTCCGGCCCCGACTCCACACAAGGTCTTAGGCCCCGGCATGGACGGGAGAGGAATCCCGAGAGGGCCCCTAGAACTCGCAAGGGGACTGGCCTTTCCTGAGGCCACCAGAGCGGTTCGCTGAGGTCCCCGTCGTAACTCGAGAAGACCTGCCGCAACTCGAGAAAATCCAGGAGGTTCTCCCCTCCAGGCGAGATGAGGCCCATTTCCGCTGAGGCATCTCGAGGCTGATCACACCTCACCTCTGGAACTTCGAAAGGGTCCTTCACACCCTTGGTGCAACTCAAGAAGTTCCCCAACATACCCGTCTCCAAACGAGAGGAAACACAAGGGTCCCGCCCATATCCAGAGGAGCCCCGTTTCTGCCTCGTAGCTCGAGATGAGGGATCCTTTCCCTGCTTCGTCGGGAAAGAGTTCCCGGCGTTCCTGTCGCATCTCAAGAGGAGGCCCTTTCAGCATGAATGGCGAGAGGAACTCCAGGATCGTGCCACCATTCCAGGAGTCCCCCAGATGTCTCAGTCCATTCCAGAGGAACCTCTTTTCCTTTCACCGGCTCGTCTTTCACGACGAGGATGGACTCACACCAAGGTGGCACGTGGCAGAGCCCTGTGGGAAAGCCTCGTGGGAAAGCCTCAAGGGAAAGCCACAGTTTCCTAGATCCACGTGACATGAAGCGTGACACTACTGCTGCAGCACGGGAGGAAAGCGTACGTGCATGCCCCCACTCGAGACGAAGCCTGAGTCCCCTGGGGAGACTCAGAAGCACCCCAAGATCCATGGCAACACTGGAGAAGAATCCTCAGGTTCCGGCCCCTACTCCACACAAGGTCTTAGGCCCCGGCATGGACGGGAGAGGAATCCCGAGAGGGCCCTTGAACTGGCATGGGCACTGGCCTTTCCTGAGTCCACCAGAGCGGGTTCCTGAGGTCCCCGTCGTAACTCGAGAAGACCTGCCGAAACTCGAGAAAATCCAGGAGGTTCTCCCCTCCAGGCGAGATGAGGCCCATTTCTGCTGAGGCGTCTCGAGGCTGAACACACCTCACCTCTGGAACTTCGAAAAGGTCCTTCACACCCTTGGTGCAAATCAAGAAGTTCCCCGACATACCCGTCTCCACTCGAGAGGAATCACGAGGGTCCCGCCGATATCCAGAGGAACCCCTTTCTGCCTCGAGGCTCGAGATGAGGGATCCTTTCCCTGCTTCGTCGGGAAAGAGTTCCCGGCGTTCCCGTCGCATCTCAAGAGGAGGCCTCTCAACAGGAACGGCGAGAGGCACTCCAGGGTCGTGCCACCATTCCAAGAGTCCCCCAGATGTCTCAGTCCATTCCAGAGGAACCTCTTTTCCCTTCACCGGCTCGTCTTTCACGCCGAGGATCGACTCACACCAAGATGGCATGTGGCACAGCCCTGTGGGAAAGCCTCGTGGGAAAGCTTTGAGGGACAGCCTCGAGGGAAAGACACAGATCCCTTGATCCACGTGACAGGAAGCGTGACACTACTGCTGCACCTCGGGCGGAAAGCGCACGTGCATGCCCCCACTCGAGACGAGGCCTGACTCCCCTGGGGAGACTCAGAAGCACCCCAAGATCCATGGCAACACTGGAGAGGAATCCTCAGGTTCCAGCCCCGTCTCCACACAAGGTCTTTAGCCCCGGCATGGACGGGAGAGGAATCCCGAGATGGCCCCTAGCAACTCACATGGTGACTGGCCTTTCCTGAGGCCACCAGAGCGGGTCCCTGAGGTCCCCGTCGTACCTCGAGAAGACCTGCCGCAACTCGAGAAAATCCAGGAGGTTCACCCCTCCAGGCGAGATGAGGCCCATTTCCGCTGAGGCGTTTCCAGGATGATCACACCTCACCTCTGGATCTTCGAAAGGGTCCTTCACACCCTTGGTGCAAATCAAGAAGTTCCCCGACATACCCGTCTCCACTCGAGAGGAATCACGAGGGTCCCGCCCACATCCAAAGGAGCCCCGTTTCCGCCTCGAAGCTCGAGAAGAGGGATCCTTTCCCTGCTTCGTCGGGAAAGAGTTCCCGGCGTTCCCGTCGCATCTCAAGAGGAGGCCGTCTCAACAGGAAAGGCGAGAGGAACTCCAGGGTCGTGCCACCATTCCAAGAGTCCCCCAGAAGTCTCAGTCCATTCCAGAGGAACCTCTTTTCCCTTCACCGGCTCGTCTTTCACGCCGAGGATCGACTCACACCAAGGTGGCACGTGGCACAGCCCTGTGGGAAAGCCTCGTGGGAAAGCCTCGAGGGACAGCCTCGAGGGAAAGCCACAGATCCCTTGATCCACCTGTCAGGAAGCGTGACACTACTGCTGCAGCTCGCGAGGAAAGCGCACGTGCATGCCCCCACTCGAGACGAGGCCTGAGTCCCCTGGGGAGAGTCGGAAGCAGCCCAAGATCCATGACAACACTGAAGAGGAATCCTCAGGTTCCAGCCCCGACTCCACACAAGGTCTTAGGCCCCGGCATGGACGGGAGAGGAATCCCGAGTGGGCCCCTAGAACTGGCATGGGGACTGGCCTTTCCTGAGGCCAACAGAGCGGGTCCCTGAGGTCCCCGTCGTAACTCGAGAAGACCTGCCGCAAGTCGAGAAAATCCAGGAGGTGCTCCCCTCCAGGCAAGATGAGGCCCATTTCCGCTGAGGCGTCTCGAGGCTGATCACACCTCACCTCTGGACCTTCGAAAGGGTCCTTCACACCCTTGCTGCAAATCAAGAAGATCCCCGACATACCCATCTGCACTCGAAAGGAAACACGAGGGTCCCGCCCACATCCAAAGGAGCCCCGTTTCAGCCTCGAAGCTCGAGATGAGGGATCCTTTCCCTGCTTCGTCGGGAAAGAGTTCCCGGCGTTCCCGTCGCATTTCAAGAGGAGGCACTCTCAACAGGAACGGCGAGAGGAACTCCAGGGTCGTGCCACCATTCCAAGACTCCCCCAGATGTCTCAGTCCATTCCAGAGGAACCTCTTTTCCTTTCACCGGCTCGTCTTTCACGCCGAGGATCGACTCACACCAAGGTGGCACGTGGCACAGCCCTGTGGGAAAGCCTCGTGGGAAAGCCTCCAGGGACAGCCTCGAGGGAAAGCCACGGATCCCTTGATCCACGTGACAGGAAGCGTGACACTACTGCTGCAGCTCGGGAGGAAAGCGCACGTGCATGCCCCCACTCGAGACGAGGCCTGACTCCCCTGGGGAGTCTCAGAAGCACCCCAAGATCCATGGCAACACTGGAGAGGAATCCTCAGGTTCCGGCCCCGACTCCACACAAGGTCTTAGGCCCCGGCATGGACGGGAGAGGAATCCCGACAGGGCCCCTAGAACTCGCATGGGGACTGGCCTTTCCTGAGGCCACCAGAGCCGGTCGCTGAGGTCCCCGTCGTAACTCGAGAAGACCTGCCGCAACTCGAGAAAATCCAGGAGGTTCTCCCCTCCATGCGAGATGAGGCCCATTTCCGCTGAGGCGTCTCGAGGCTGATCACACCTCACATCTGGAACTTCGAAAGGGTCCTTCACACCCTTGGTGCAACTCAAGAAGTTCCCCGACATACCCGTCTCCAATCGAGAGGAAACACAAGGGTCCCGCCCACATCCAGAGGAGCCCCGTTTCCGCCTCGAAGCTCGAGATGAGGGATCCTTTCCCTGCTTCTTCGGGAAAGAGTTCCCGGCGTTCCTGTCGCATCTCAAGAGGAGGCCCTCTCAGCAGGAATGGCGAGAGGAACTCCAGGGTCGTGCCACCATTCCAGGTGTCCCCCAGATGTCTCAGTCCATTCCAGAGGAACCTCTTTTCCTTGCACCGGCTCGTCTTTCACGACGAGGATGGACTCACACCAAGGTGGCACGTGGCAGAGCCCTGTGGGAAAGCCTCGTGGGAGAGCCTCGAGGGACATCCTCGAGGGAAAGCCACAGATCCCTTGATCCACGTGACAGGAAGCGTGACACTACTGCTGCAGCTCGGGAGGAAAGCGCACGTGCATGCCCCCACTCGAGACGAGGCCTGACTCCCCTGGGGAGACTCAGAAGCACCCCAAGATCCATGGCAACACTGGAGAGGAATCCTCACGTTCCGGCCCCGACTCCACACAAGGTCTTAGACCCCGGCATGGACGGGAGAGGAATCCCGAGAGGTCCCCTAGCAACTCGCATGGGGACTGGCCTTTCCTGAGGCCACCAGAGCGGGTCCCTGAGGTCCCCGTCGTAACTCGAGAAGACCTGCCACAACTCAAGAAAATCCAGGAGGTACTCCCCTCCAGGCGAGATGAAGCCCATTTCCGCTGAGGCGTCTCGAGGCTGATCACAGCTCACCTCTGGAACTTCGAAAGGGTCCTTCACACCCTTGGTGCAAATCAAGAAGTTCCCCGACATACCCGTCTCCACTCGAGAGGAAACACGAGGGTCCCGCCCACATCCAGAGGAGCCCTGTTTCCGTCTCGTAGCTCGAGATGAGGGATCCTTTCCCTGCCTCGTCGGGAAAGAGTTCCCGGCGATCCCTTCGCATCTCAAGAGGAGACCCTCTCAACAGGAACGGCGAGAGGAACTCCAGGGTCGTGCCACCATTCCAAGAGTCCCCCAGATGTCTCAGTCCATTCCGGAGGAATCTATTTTCCCTTCACCGGCTCGTCTTTCACGCCGAGATTCGACTCACACCGAGGTGACACTTGGCACAGCCCTGTGGGAAAGCCTCGAGGGAAAGCCTCAAGGGAAAGCCACAGTTTCCTAGATCCACGTGACAGGAAGCGTGACACTACTGCTGCAGCACGGGAGGAAAGCGTACGTGCATGCCCCCACTCGAGACGAAGCCTGAGTCCCCTGGGGAGACTCAGAAGCACCCCAAGATCCATGGCAACACTGGAGAAGAATTCTCAGGTTCCGGCCCCTACTCCACACAAGGTCTTAGGCCCCGGCATGGACGGGAGAGGAATCCCGAGAGGGACCTTGAACTGGCATGGGGACTGGCCTTTCCTGAGTCCACCAGAGCGGGTTCCTGAGGTCCCCGTCGTAACTCGAGAAGCCCTGCCGAAACTCGAGAAAATCCAGGAGGTTCTCCCCTCCAGGCGAGATGAGGCCCATTTCTGCTGAGGCGTCTCGAGGCTGATCACACCTCACCTCTGGAACTTCGAAAAGGTCCTTCACACCCTTGGTGCAAATCAAGAAGTTCCCCGACATACCCGTCTCCACTCGAGAGGAATCACGAGGGTCCCGCCCACATCCAGAGGAGCCCCGTTTCCGCCTCGTAGCTCGAGATGAGGGATCCTATCCCTGCTTCGTCGGGCAAGAGTTCCCGGCGTTCCCGTCGCATCTCAAGAGGAGGCCCTCTCAACAGGAATGGCGAGAGGAACTCCAGGGTAGTGCCACCATTCCAGGAGTCTCCCAGATGTCTCAGTCCATTCCAGAGGAACCTCTTTTCCCTTCACCGGCTTGTCTTTCACGCCGAAGATCGACTCACACCAAGGTGGCACTTGGCACAGCCCTGTGGGAAAGCCTCGTTGGAAAGCCTCGAGGGACATCCTCGAGGGAAAGCCACAGATCCCTTGATCCACGTGACAGGAAGCGTGACACTACTGCTGCAGCTCGCGAGGAAAGCACACGTGCATGCCCCCACTCGAGACGAGGCCTGACTCCCCTGCGGAGACTCAGAAGCACCCCAAGATCCATGGCAACACTGGAGAAGAATCCTCAGGTTCCGGCCCCGAATCCAAACAAGGTCTTAGACCCCGGCATGGACGGGAGAGGAATCCCGAGAGGGTGCCTAGAACTGGCATGGGGACTGGCCTTTCCTGAGTCCATGAGAGCAGGTCCCTGAGGTCTCCGTCGTAAGTCGAGAAGACCTGCCGCAACTCGAGAAAATCCAGGAGGTACTCCCTCCAGGCGAGATGAGACCCATTTCCACTGAGGCGTCTCCAGGCTGATCACACCTCACCTCTGGAACTTCGAAAGGGTCCTTCACACCCTTGGTGCAAATCAAGAAGTTCCCCGACATACCCGTCTCCACTCGAGAGGAATCACGAGGGTCCCGCCCACATCCAGAGGAGCCCCGTTTCTGCCTCGAAGCTCGAGATGAGGGATCCTTTCCCTGCTTCGTCGGGAAAGAGTTCCCGGCGTTCCCGTCGCATCTCAAGAGGAGGCCCTCTCTACAGGAACGGCGAGAGGAACTCCAGGGTCGTGCCACCATTCCAAGAGTCCCCCAGATGTCTCAGTCCATTCCAGAGGAACCTCTTTTCCCTTCACCGGCTCGTCTTTCACGCCGAGGATCGACTCACACCAAGGTGGCACGTGGCACAGCCATGTGGGAAAGCCTCGTGGGAAAGCCTCGAGGGACAGCCTCGAGGGAAAGCCACAGATCCCTTGATCCACGTGACAGGAAGCGTGACACTACTGCTGCAGCTCGGCAGGAAAGCGCACGTGCATGCCACCACTCGAGACGAGGCATGACTCGCCTGGGGAGACTCAGAAGCACCCCAAGATCCATGGCAACACTGGAGAGGAAACCTCAGGTTCCGGCCCCGACTCCACACAAGGTCTTTAGCCCCGGCATGGACGGGAGAGGATTCCCGAGAGGTCCCCTAGCAACTCGCATGGGGACTGGCCTTTCCTGAGGCCACCAGAGCGGGTCGCTGAGGTCCCCGTCGTAACTCGAGAAGACCTGCCGCATCTCGAGAAAATCCAGGAGGTTCTCAACTCCAGGCGGGATGAGGCGCATTTCCGCTGAGGCGTCTCGAGGCTGATCACACCTCACCTCTGGAACTTCGAAAGGGTCCTTCACACCCTTGGTGCAAATCAAGAAGTTCCCCGTCATACCCGTCTCCACTCGAGAGGAAACACGAGGGATCCGCCCACATCCAGAGGAGACCCGTTTCCGCCTCGTAGCTCGAGAGGAGGGATCCTATCCCTGCTTCGTCGGGCAAGAGTTCCCGGCGTTCCCGTCGCATCTCAAGAGGAGGCCCTCTCAACAGGAATGGCGAGAGGAACTCCAGGGTAGTGCCACCATTCCAGGAGTCTCCCAGATGTCTCAGTCCATTCCAGAGGAACCTCTTTTCCCTTCACCGGCTCATCTTTCACGCCGAAGATCGACTCACACCAAGGTGGCACGTGGCACAGCCCTGTGGGAAAGCCTCGTGGGAAAGCCTCGAGGGACATCCTCGAGGGAAAGCCACAGATCCCTTGATCCACGTGACAGGAAGCGTAACAATACTGCTTCACCTCGCGAGGAAAGCTCACATGCATGCCCCCACTCGAGACGAGGCCTGACTCCCCTGGGGAGACTCAGAAGCACCCCAAGATCCATGGCAACACTGGAGAGGAATCCTCTGGTTCCGGCCCCGACTCCACACAAGGTCTTAGGCCCCGGCATGGACGGGAGAGGAATCCTGAGTGGGCCCCTAGAACTCGCATGGGGACTGGCCTTTCCTGAGGCCACCAGAGCGGGTCCCTGAGGTCTCCGTCGTAAGTCGAGAAGACCTGCCGCAACTCGAGAAAATTCAGGAGGTACTCCCTCCAGGCGAGATGAGGCCCATTTCCACTGAGGCGTCTCGAGGCTGATCACAGCTCACCTCTGGAACTTCGAAAGGGTCCTTCACACCCGTGGTGCAAATCAAAAAGTTCCCCGACATACCCGTCTCCACTCGAGAGGAAACACGAGGGTCCCGTCCACATCCAGAGGAGCCCTGTTTCCGTCTCGTAGCTCGAGATGAGGGATCCTTTCCCTGCTTCGTCGGGAAAGAGTTCCCGGCGATCCCGTCGCATCTCAAGAGGAGGCCCTCTTAACAGGAACGGCGAGAGGAACTCCAGGGTCGTGCACTAATTCCAAGAGTCCCCCAGATGTCTCAGTCCATTCCGGAGGAAACTCTGTTCCCTTCACCGGCTCGTCTTTCACGCCGAGATTCGACTCACACCAAGGTGACACGTGGCGCAGCCCTGTGGGATAGCCTCGTGGGAAAGCCTCGAGGGACAGCCTCGAGGGAAAGCCACAGATCCCTTGATCCACGTGACAGGACGCATGACACTACTGCTGCAGCTCGCGAGGAAAGCGCACGTGCATGCCCCCACTCGAGACGAGTCCTGACTCCCCTGGGGAGAGTCAGAAGTAGCCCAAGATACATGTCAACACTGGAGAGGAATCCTCAGGTTCCTGCCCCGACTCCACACAAGTTCTTAGGCCCCGGCATGGACGGGAGAGGAGTCCCGAGTGGGCCCCTAGAACTCCCATGAGAACTGGCCTTTCCTGAGGCCACCAGAGCGGGTCCCTGAGGTCCCCGTCGTAACTCGAGAAGACCTGCCGCAACTCGAGAAAATCCAGGAGGTTCTCCCCTCCAGGCGAGATGAGGCCCATTTCGGCTGAGGCGTCTCGAGGCTGATCACACCTCACCTCTGGAACTTCGAAAGGGTCCTTCACACCCTTGGTGCAAATCAAGAAGATCCCCGACATCCCCATCTCCACTCGAGAGGAATCGCGAGGGTCCCGCCCACATCCAGAGAAGCCCCGTTTCCGCCTCGTAGCTCGAGATGAGGGATCCTTTCCCTGCCTCGTCGGAAATGAGTTTCCATCGTTCCCGTCGCATTTCAAGAGGAGGCACTCTCAACAGGAACGGCGAGAGGAACTCCAGGGTCGTGCCACCATTCCAAGAGTCCCCCAGATGTCTCAGTCCATTCCGGAGGAATCTCTTTTCCCTTCACCGGCTCGTCCTTCACTTCGAGATTCGACTCACACCAAGGTGGCACGTGGCACAGCCCTGTGGGAAAGCCTCGTGGGAAAGCCTCGTGGGAAAGCCTCGAGGGAAAGCCTCGAGGGAAAGCCACAGATCCCTTGATCCACGTGACAGGAAGCGTAACACTACTGCTGCAGCTCGCGAGGAAAGCGCACGTGCATGCCCACACTCGAGACGAGGCCTGACTCCCCTGCGGGGACTCAGAAGCACCCCAAGATCCATGCCAACACTGGAGAAGAATCCTCAGGTTCCGGCCCCGAATCCACACAAGGTCTTAGACCCCGGCATGGACGGGAGAGGAATCCCGAGAGGGTGCCTAGAACAGGCATGGGGACTGGCCTTTCCTGAGTCCATGAGAGCGGGTCCCTGAGGTCTCCGTCGTAAGTCGAGAAGACCTGCCGAAACTCGAGAAAATCCAGGAGATACTCCCTCCAGGCGAGATGAGGCCCATTTCCACTGAGGCGTCTCGAGGCTGATCACAGCTCACCTCTGGAACTTCGAAAGGGTCCTTCACACCCTTGGTGCAAATCAAAAAGTTCCCCGACATACCCGTCTCCACTCGAGAGGAAACACGAGGGTCCCGCCCACATCCAGAGGAGCCCTGTTTCCGTCTCGTAGCTCGAGATGAGGGATCCTTTCCCTGCCTCGTCGGGAAAGAGTTCCCGGCGATCCCGTCGCATCTCAAGAGGAGGCCCTCTCAACAGGAAAGGCGAGAGGAACTCCAGGGTCGTGTCACCATTCAAAGAGTCCCCCAGATGTCTCAGTCCATTCCGGAGGAATCTCTTTTCCCTTCACAGGCTCGTCTTTCACGTCGAGATTCGACTCACACCAAGGTGACACGTGGCGCAGCCCTGTGGGAAAACCTCTTGGGAAAGCCTCGAGGGAAAGCCTCGAGGGAAAGACACAGATCCCTTGATCCACGTGACAGGATGCGTGACACTACTGCTGCAGCACGCGAGGAAAGCGCACGTGCATGCCCCCACTCGGGACGAGGCCTGAATCCCTTGGGGAGACTCAGAAGCACCCCAAGATCCATGGCAACACTGGAGAGGAATCCTCAGGTTCCGGCCCCGATTCCACACAAGGACTGAGGCCCCGGCATGGACGGGAGAGGAATCCCGAGAGGTCCCTTAGCAACTCGCATGGGGACTGGCCTTTCCTGAGGCCACCAGAGCGGGTCCCTGAGGTCCCAGTCGTAACTCGAGAAGACCTGTCGCAACTCGAGAAAATCCAGGAGGTTCTCCCCTCCAGGCGAGATGAGGACAATTTCCGCTGAGGCGTCTCGAGGCTGATCACACCTCACCTCTGGAACTTCGAAAGGGTCCTTCACACCCTTGGTGCAATCAAGAAGTTCCCCGAGATACCCGTCTCCACTCGAGAGGAATCACGAGGGTCCCGCCAACATCCAGAGGAGCGCCGTTTCCGCCTTGAAGCTCGAGATGAGGGATCCTTTCCCTGCTTCGTCGGGAAAGAGTTCCCGGCGTTCCCGTCGCATCTCAAGAGGAGGCCCTCTCAACAGGAACGGCGAGAGGAACTCCAGGGTAGTGCCACCATTCCAGGAGTCCTCCAGATGTCTCAGTCCATTCCAGAGGAACCTCTTTTCCCTTCACCGGCTCGTCTTTCACGCCGAAGATCGACTCACACCAAGGTGGCACTTGGCACAGCCCTGTGGGAAAGCCTCCTGGGAAAGCATCTAGGGACATCCTCGAGGGAAAGCCACAGATCCCTTGATCCACGTGACAGGAAGCGTGACACTACTGCTGCAGCTCGGGAGGAAAGCGCACGTGCATGCCCCCACTCAAGACGAGGCCTGACTCCCCTGGGGAGACTCAGAAGCACCCCAAGATCCATGGAAACACTGGAGAGGAATCCTCAGGTTCCGGCCCCGACTCCACACAAGGTCTTAGGCCCCGGCATGGACGGGAGAGGAATCCCGAGATGGCCCCTAGAACTGGCATGGGGACTGGCCTTTCCTGAGGCCACCAGAGCGGGTCGCTGACGTCCCCATCGTAACTCGAGAAGACCTGCCGCAACTCGAGAAAATCCAGGAGATTCTCCCCTCCAGGCGAGATGAGGCCCATTTCCGCTGAGGCGTCTCGAGGCTGATCACACCTCACCTCTGGAACTTCGAAAGGGTCCTTCACACCCGTGGTGCAAATCAAGAAGTTTCCCGACATACCCATCTCCACTCAAGAGGAAACACGAGGGTCCCGCCCACATCCAGAGGAGCCCTGTTTCCGCCTCGTAGCTCGAGATGAGGGATCCTTTCCCTGCCTCTTCGGGAAAGAGTTCCAGGCGTTCCCGTCGCATCTCAAGAGGAGGCCCTCTCAACAGGAACGGCGAGAGGAATTCCAGGGTCGTGCCACCATTCCAGGAGTCCCCCAGATGTCTCAGTCCATTCCAGAGGAAACTCTTTTCCCTTCACCGGCTCGTGTTTCACGCCGAGGATCGACTCACACCAAGGTGGCACGTGGCACAGCCCTGTGGGAAAGCCTCGTGGGAAAGCCTCGTGGGAAAGCCTCGAGGGAAAGCCTCGAGGGAAAGCCACAGATCCCTTGATCCACGTGACAGGAAGCGTGACACTACTGCTGCAGCTCGCGAGGAAAGCGCACGTGCATGCCCACACTCGAGACGAGGCCTGACTCCCCTGCGGGGACTCAGAAGCACCCCAAGATCCATGCCAACACTGGAGAAGAATCCTCAGGTTCCGGCCCCGAATCCACACAAGGTCTTAGACCCCGGCATGGACGGGAGAGGAATCCCGAGAGGGTGCCTAGAACTGGCATGGGGACTGGCCTTTCCTGAGTCCATGAGAGCGGGTCCCTGAGGTCTCCGTCGTAAGTCGAGAAGACCTGCCGAAACTCGAGAAAATCCAGGAGGTACTCCGTCCAGGCGAGATGAGGCCCATTTCCGCTGAGGCGTCTCGAGGCTGATCACACCTCACCTCTGGAACTTCGAAAGGGTCCTTCACACCCTTGGTGCAAATCAAGAAGTTCCCCGACATACCCGTCTCCACTCGAGAGGAATCACGAGGGTCCCGCCCACATCCAGAGGAGCCCCGTTTCCGCCTCGTAGCTAGAGATGAGGGATCCTTTCCCTGCTTCGTCGGGAAAGAGTTCCCAGCGTTCCCGTCGCATCTCAAGAGGATGCCCTCTCAACAGGAACGGCGAGAGGAACTCCAGGGTCGTGCCACCATTCCAAGAGTCCCCCAGATATCTCAGTCCATACCAGAGGAAGCTCTTTTCCCTACACCGGCTCATCTTTCACGCCGAGGATCGACTCACACCAAGGTGGCACGTGGCACAGCCCTGTGGGAAAGCCTCGTGGGAAAGCCACAGATCCCTTGATCCACGTGACAGGAAGCGTGACAATACTGCTTCACCACGCGAGGAAAGCTCACTTGCATGCCCCCACTCGAGACGAGGCCTGACTCCCCTGGGGAGACTCAGAAGCACCCCAAGATCCATGGCAACACTGGAGAGGAATCCTCAGTTTCCGGCACCGACTCCACACAAGGACTGAGGCCGCCGCATGGACGGGAGAGGATTCCCCAGAGGTTCCTTAGCAACTCGCATGTGGACTGGCCTTTCCTGAGGCCACCAGAGCGGGTCCCTGAGGTCCCCGTCGTAACTCGAGAAGACCTGCCGCAACTCGAGAAAATCCAGGAGGTTCTCCCCTCCACGCGAGATGAGGCCCATCTCCGATGAGGCGTCTCCAGGCTGATCACACCTCACCTCTGGAACTTCGAAAGGGTCCTTCACACCCTTGGTGCAAATCAAGAAGTTCCCCGAGATACCCGTCTCCACTCGAGAGGAATCACGAGGGTCCCGCCCACATCCAGAGGAGCCTCGTTTCCGCCTCGTGGCTCGATATGAGGGATCCTTTCCCTGCTTCGTCGGGAAAGAGTTCCCGGCGTTCCCGTCGCATTTCAAGAGGAGGCACTCTCAACAGGAACGGCGAGAGGAACTCCAGGGTCGTGCCACCATTCCAAGAGTCCCTCAGATGTCTCAGTCCATTCCAGAGGAACCTCTTTTCCCTTCACTGGCTTGTCTTTCACGGCGAGGATAGACTCACACCAAGATGGCACGTGGCACAGCCCTGTGGGAAAGCCTCGTGGGAAAGCCTTGAGGGACAGCCTCGAGGGAAAGCCACAGAACCCTTGATCCACGTGTCAGGAAGCGTGACACTACTGCTGCAGCTCGGGCGGAAAGCGCACGTGCATGCCCCCACTCGTGACGAGGCCTGACTCCCCTGGGGAGACTCAGAAGCACCCCAAGATCCATGGCAACACTGGAGAGGAATCCTCAGGTTCCGGCCCCGACTCCACACAAGGACTGAGGCCGCGGCATGGACGGGAGAGGAATCCCGAGAGGTCCGCTAGCAACTCGCATGGGGACTGGCCTTTCCTGAGGCCACCAGAGCGGGTTCCAGTGGTCCCCTTCGTAACTCGAGAAGACCTGCCGCAACTCGAGAAAATCCAGGAGGTTCTCCCCTCCAGGCGAGATGAGGCCCATTTCCGCTGAGGCGTCTCGAGGCTGATCACACCTCACCTCTGGAACTTCGAAAGGGTCCTTCACACCCTTGGTGCAAATCAAGAAGTTCCCCGAAATACCCGTCTCCACTCGAGAGGAATCACGAGGGTCCCACCCACATCCAGAGGAGCCCCGTTTCCGCCTCGTAGCTCGAGATGAGGGATCCTTTCCCTGCGTCGTCGGGAAAGAGTTCCCGGCGTTCCCGTCGCATCTCAAGAGGATGCCCTCTCAACAGGAACGGCGAGAGGAACTCCAGGGTCGTGCCACCATTCCAAGAGTCCCCCAGATGTCTCAGTCCATATCAGAGGAACCTCTTTTTCCTACACCGGCTTGTCTTTCACGCCGAGGATCGACTCACACAGAGGTGGCACGTGGCACAGCCCTGTGGGAAAGCCTCGTGGGAAAGCCTCGAGGGACAGCCTCGAGGGAAAGCCACAGATCCCTTGATCCACGTGACAGGACGCGTGACACTACTGCTGCAGCTCGGGAGGAAAGCGCACGTGCATGCCCCCACTCGAGACGAGGCCTGACTCCCCTGGGGAGAGTCAGAAGCAGCCCAAGATCCATGTCAACACTGGAGAGGAATCCTCAGGTTCCGGCCCCGACTCCACACAAGGACTTAGGCCCCGGCATGGACGGGAGAGGAATCCCGAGAGGGCGCCTAGAACTGGCATGGGGACTGGCCTTTCCTGAGGCCACCAGAGCGGGTCCCTGAGGTCTCCGTCGTAACTCGAGAAGACCTGCCGCAACTCGAGAAAATCCAGGAGGTTCTCCCCTCCAGGCGAGATGAGGCCCATTTCGGCTGAGGCGTCTCGAGGCTGATCACACCTCACCTCTGGAACTTCGAAAGGGTCCTTCACACCCTTGGTGCAAATCAAGAAGTTCACCGACATCCCCATCTCCACTCGAGAGGAAACACGAGGGTCCCGCCCACATCCAGAGGAGCCCCGTTTCCGCCTCGTAGCTCGAGATGAGGGATCCTTTCCCTGCCTTGTCGGGAATGAGTTTCCATCGTTCCCGTCGCATTTCAAGAGGAGGCACTCTCAATAGGAACGGCGAGAGGATATCCAGGGTCGTGTCACCATTCCAAGAGTCCCCCAGATGTCTCAGTCCATTCCGGAGGAATCTCTTTTCCCTTCACCGGCTCGTCTTTCACGTCGAGATTCGACTCACACCAAGGTGACACGTGGCGCAGCCCTGTGGGAAAGAATCGTGGGAAAGCCTCGAGGGAAAGCCTCGAGGGAAAGCCACAGATCCCTTGATCCACGTGACAGGAAGCGTGACACTACTGCTGCAGCTCGCGAGGAAAGCGCACGTGCATGCCCCCACTCGAGACGAGGCCTGACTCCCCTGGGGAGACTCAGAAGCACCCCAAGATCCATGGCAACACTGGAGAGGAATCCTCAGGTTCCAGCCCCGACTCCACACAAGGTCTTAGGCCCCGGCATGAACGGGAGAGGAATCCCGAGAGGGCGCCTAGAACTGGCATGGGGACTGGCCTTTCCTGAGGCCACCAGAGCGGGTCCCTGAGGTCCCCGTCGTAACTCGAGAAGACCTGCCGCAAGTCGAGAAAATCCAGGAGGTTCTCCCCTCCAGGCGAGATGAGGCCCATTTCCGCTGAGGTGTCTCCAGGCTGATCACACCTCACCTCTGGAACTTCGAAAGGGTCCTTCACACCCTTGGTGCAAATCAAGAAGTTCCCCGACATACCCGTCTCCACTCGAGAGGAAACACGAGGGTCCCGCCCACATCCAGAGGAGCCCCGTTTCCGCCTCGTAGCTCGAGATGAGGGATCCTTTCCCTGCCTCGTCGGGAAAGAGTTCCAGGCGTTCCCGTCGCATCTCAAGAGGAGGCCCTCTCAACAGGAACAGCGAGAGGAACTCCAGGGTCGTGCCACCATTCCAGGAGTCCCCCAGATGTCTCAGTCCATTCCAGAGAAAACTCTTTTCCTTTCAGCGGATCGTCATTCACGCCGAGGATCGACTCACACCAAGGTGGCACGTGGCACAGCCCTGTGGGAAAGCCTCATGGGAAAGCCTCGAGGGACAGCCTCGAGGGAAAGCCACAGATCCCTTGATCCACGTGACAGGAAGCGTGACACTACTGCTGCAGCTCGCGAGGAAAGCGCACGTGCATGCCCCCACTCGAGACGAGGCCTGACTCCCCTGCGGAGACTCAGAAGCACCCCAAGATCCATGCCAACACTGGAGAAGAATCCTCAGGTTCCGGCCCCGAATCCACACAAGGTCTTAGACCCCGGCATGGACGGGAGAGGAATCCCGAGAGGGTGCCTAGAACTGGCATGGGGACTGGCCTTTCCTGAGTCCATGAGAGCGGGTCCCTGAGGTCTCCGTCGTAAGTCGAGAAGACCTGCCGCAACTCGAGAAAATCCAGGAGGTACTCCCTCCAGGCGAGATGAGGCCCATTTCCACTGAGGCGTCTCGAGGCTGATCACAGCTCACCTCTGGAACTTCGAAAGGGTCCTTCACACCCTTGGTGCAAATCAAAAAGTTCCCCGACATACCCGTCTCCACTCGAGAGGAAACACGAGGGTCCCGCCCACATCCAGAGGAGCCCTGTTTCCGTCTCGTAGCTCGAGATGAGGGATCCTTTCCCTGCCTCGTCGGGAAAGAGTTCCCGGCGATCCCGTCGCATCTCAAGAGGAGGCCCTCTCAACAGGAACGGCGAGAGGAACTCCAGGGTCGTGCCACCATTCCAAGAGTCCCCCAGATGTCTCAGTCCATTCCAGAGGAACCTCTTTTCCCTTCACCGGCTCGTCTTTCACGCCGAGATTCAACTCACACCAAGGTGACACGTGGCGCAGCCCTGTGGGAAAGCCTCGTGGGAAAGCCTCGAGGGACAGCCTCGAGGGAAAGCCACAGATCCCTTGATCCACGTGACAGGAAGCGTGACACTACTGCTGCAGCTCGCGAGGAAAGCGCACGTGCATGCCCCCACTCGAGACGAGGCCTGACTCCCCTGGGGAGACTCAGAAGCACCCCAAGATCCATGGCAACACTGGAGAGGAATCCTCAGGTTCCGGCCCCGACTCCACACAAGGACTGAGGCCCCGGCATAGACGGGAGAGTATTCCCGAGTGGTCCCCTAGCAACTCGCTTGTGGACTGGCCTTTCCTGAGGCCACCAGAGCGGGTCCCTGAGGTCCCCGTCGTAACTCGAGAAGTCCTGCCGCAACTCGAGAAAATCCAGGAGGTTCTCCCCTCCAGGCGTGATGAGGCCCATCTCCGCTGAGGCGTCTCCAGGCTGATCACACCTCACCTCTGGAACTTCGAAAGGGTCCTTCACACCCTTGGTGCAAATCAAGAAGTTCCCCGACATACTCGTCTCCACTCGAGAGGAATCACGAGGGTCCCGCCCACATCCAGAGGAGCCCCGTTTCCGCCTCGTGGCTCGATATGAGGGATCCTTTCCCTGCTTCGTCGGGAAAGAGTTCCCGGCGTTCCCGTCGCATTTCAAGAGTAGGCACTCTCAACAGGAACGGCGAGAGGAACTCCAGGGTCGTGCCACCATTCCAAGAGTCCCCCAGATGTCTCAGTCCATTCCAGAGGAACCTCTTTTCCCTTCACTGGCTTGTCTTTCACGGCGAGGATAGACTCACACCAAGATGGCACGTGGCACAGCCCTGTGGGAAAGCCTCGTGGGAAAGCCTTGAGGGACAGCCTCGAGGGAAAGCCACAGAACCCTTGATCCACGTGTCAGGAAGCGTGACACTACTGCTGCAGCTCGGGCGGAAAGCGCACGTGCATGCCCCCACTCGTGACGAGGCCTGACTCCCCTGGGGAGATTCAGAAGCACCCCAAGATCCATGGCAACACTGGAGAGGAATCCTCAGGTTCCGGCCCCGACTCCACACAAGGACTGAGGCCCCGGCATGGACTGGAGAGGAATCCCGAGAGGTCCCCTAGCAACTCGCATGGGGACTGGCCTTCCCTGAGGCCATCAGAACGGGTCCCTGAGGTCCCCGTCGTAACTCGAGAAGACCTGCCGCAACTCGAGAAAATCCAGGAGGTTCTCCCCTCCAGGCGAGATGAAGCCCATTTCGGCTGAGGCGTCTCGAGGCTGATCACACCTCACCTCTGGAACTTCGAAAGGGTCCTTCACACCCTTGGTGCAAATCAAGAAGTTCCCCGACATAGCCGTCTCCACTCGAGAGGAATCACGAGGGTCCCGCCCACATCCAGAGGAGCCCTGTTTCCGTCTCGTAGCTCGAGATGAGGGATCCTTTCCCTGCCTCGTCGGGAAAGAGTTCCCGGCGATCCCGTCGCATCTCAAGAGGAGGCCCTCTCAACAGGAACGGCGAGAGGAACTCCAGGGTCGTGCCACCATTCCAAGAGTCCCCCAGATGTCTCAGTCCATTCCAGAGGAACCTCTTTTCCCTTCACCGGCTCGTCTTTCACGCCGAGATTCAACTCACACCAAGGTGACACGTGGCGCAGCCCTGTGGGAAAGCCTCGTGGGAAAGCCTTGAGGGACAGCCTCGAGGGAAAGCCACAGAACCCTTGATCCACGTGTCAGGAAGCGTGACACTACTGCTGCAGCTCGGGCGGAAAGCGCACGTGCATGCCCCCACTCGTGACGAGGCCTGACTCCCCTGGGGAGACTCAGAAGCACCCCAAGATCCATGGCAACACTGGAGAGGAATCCTCAGGTTCCGGCCCCGACTCCACACAAGGACTGAGGCCGCGGCATGGACGGGAGAGGAATCCCGAGAGGTCCGCTAGCAACTCGCATGGGGACTGGCCTTTCCTGAGGCCACCAGAGCGGGTTCCAGTGGTCCCCTTCGTAACTCGAGAAGACCTGCCGCAACTCGAGAAAATCCAGGAGGTTCTCCCCTCCAGGCGAGATGAGGCCCATTTCCGCTGAGGCGTCTCGAGGCTGATCACACCTCACCTCTGGAACTTCGAAAGGGTCCTTCACACCCTTGGTGCAAATCAAGAAGTTCCCCGAAATACCCGTCTCCACTCGAGAGGAATCACGAGGGTCCCACCCACATCCAGAGGAGCCCCGTTTCCGCCTCGTAGCTCGAGATGAGGGATCCTTTCCCTGCTTCGTCGGGAAAGAGTTCCCGGCGTTCCCGTCGCATCTCAAGAGGATGCCCTCTCAACAGGAACGGCGAGAGGAACTCCAGGGTCGTGCCACCATTCCAAGAGTCCCCCAGATGTCTCAGTCCATATCAGAGGAACCTCTTTTTCCTACACCGGCTTGTCTTTCACGCCGAGGATCGACTCACACAGAGGTGGCACGTGGCACAGCCCTGTGGGAAAGCCTCGTGGGAAAGCCTCGAGGGACAGCCTCGAGGGAAAGCCACAGATCCCTTGATCCACGTGACAGGACGCGTGACACTACTGCTGCAGCTCGGGAGGAAAGCGCACGTGCATGCCCCCACTCGAGACGAGGCCTGACTCCCCTGGGGAGAGTCAGAAGCAGCCCAAGATCCATGTCAACACTGGAGAGGAATCCTCAGGTTCCGGCCCCGACTCCACACAAGGACTTAGGCCCCGGCATGGACGGGAGAGGAATCCCGAGAGGGCGCCTAGAACTGGCATGGGGACTGGCCTTTCCTGAGGCCACCAGAGCGGGTCCCTGAGGTCTCCGTCGTAACTCGAGAAGACCTGCCGCAACTCGAGAAAATCCAGGAGGTTCTCCCCTCCAGGCGAGATGAGGCCCATTTCGGCTGAGGCGTCTCGAGGCTGATCACACCTCACCTCTGGAACTTCGAAAGGGTCCTTCACACCCTTGGTGCAAATCAAGAAGTTCACCGACATCCCCATCTCCACTCGAGAGGAAACACGAGGGTCCCGCCCACATCCAGAGGAGCCCCGTTTCCGCCTCGTAGCTCGAGATGAGGGATCCTTTCCCTGCCTTGTCGGGAATGAGTTTCCATCGTTCCCGTCGCATTTCAAGAGGAGGCACTCTCAATAGGAACGGCGAGAGGATATCCAGGGTCGTGTCACCATTCCAAGAGTCCCCCAGATGTCTCAGTCCATTCCGGAGGAATCTCTTTTCCCTTCACCGGCTCGTCTTTCACGTCGAGATTCGACTCACACCAAGGTGACACGTGGCGCAGCCCTGTGGGAAAGAATCGTGGGAAAGCCTCGAGGGAAAGCCTCGAGGGAAAGCCACAGATCCCTTGATCCACGTGACAGGAAGCGTGACACTACTGCTGCAGCTCGCGAGGAAAGCGCACGTGCATGCCCCCACTCGAGACGAGGCCTGACTCCCCTGGGGAGACTCAGAAGCACCCCAAGATCCATGGCAACACTGGAGAGGAATCCTCAGGTTCCAGCCCCGACTCCACACAAGGTCTTAGGCCCCGGCATGAACGGGAGAGGAATCCCGAGAGGGCGCCTAGAACTGGCATGGGGACTGGCCTTTCCTGAGGCCACCAGAGCGGGTCCCTGAGGTCCCCGTCGTAACTCGAGAAGACCTGCCGCAAGTCGAGAAAATCCAGGAGGTTCTCCCCTCCAGGCGAGATGAGGCCCATTTCCGCTGAGGTGTCTCCAGGCTGATCACACCTCACCTCTGGAACTTCGAAAGGGTCCTTCACACCCTTGGTGCAAATCAAGAAGTTCCCCGACATACCCGTCTCCACTCGAGAGGAAACACGAGGGTCCCGCACACATCGAGAGGAGCCCCGTTTCCGCCTCGTAGCTCGAGATGAGGGATCCTTTCCCTGCCTCGTCGGGAAAGAGTTCCAGGCGTTCCCGTCGCATCTCAAGAGGAGGCCCTCTCAACAGGAACAGCGAGAGGAACTCCAGGGTCGTGCCACCATTCCAGGAGTCCCCCAGATGTCTCAGTCCATTCCAGAGAAAACTCTTTTCCTTTCAGCGGATCGTCATTCACGCCGAGGATCGACTCACACCAAGGTGGCACGTGGCACAGCCCTGTGGGAAAGCCTCATGGGAAAGCCTCGAGGGACAGCCTCGAGGGAAAGCCACAGATCCCTTGATCCACGTGACAGGAAGCGTGACACTACTGCTGCAGCTCGCGAGGAAAGCGCACGTGCATGCCCCCACTCGAGACGAGGCCTGACTCCCCTGCGGAGACTCAGAAGCACCCCAAGATCCATGCCAACACTGGAGAAGAATCCTCAGGTTCCGGCCCCGAATCCACACAAGGTCTTAGACCCCGGCATGGACGGGAGAGGAATCCCGAGAGGGTGCCTAGAACTGGCATGGGGACTGGCCTTTCCTGAGTCCATGAGAGCGGGTCCCTGAGGTCTCCGTCGTAAGTCGAGAAGACCTGCCGCAACTCGAGAAAATCCAGGAGGTACTCCCTCCAGGCGAGATGAGGCCCATTTCCACTGAGGCGTCTCGAGGCTGATCACAGCTCACCTCTGGAACTTCGAAAGGGTCCTTCACACCCTTGGTGCAAATCAAAAAGTTCCCCGACATACCCGTCTCCACTCGAGAGGAAACACGAGGGTCCCGCCCACATCCAGAGGAGCCCTGTTTCCGTCTCGTAGCTCGAGATGAGGGATCCTTTCCCTGCCTCGTCGGGAAAGAGTTCCCGGCGATCCCGTCGCATCTCAAGAGGAGGCCCTCTCAACAGGAACGGCGAGAGGAACTCCAGGGTCGTGCCACCATTCCAAGAGTCCCCCAGATGTCTCAGTCCATTCCAGAGGAACCTCTTTTCCCTTCACCGGCTCGTCTTTCACGCCGAGATTCAACTCACACCAAGGTGACACGTGGCGCAGCCCTGTGGGAAAGCCTCGTGGGAAAGCCTCGAGGGACAGCCTCGAGGGAAAGCCACAGATCCCTTGATCCACGTGACAGGAAGCGTGACACTACTGCTGCAGCTCGCGAGGAAAGCGCACGTGCATGCCCCCACTCGAGACGAGGCCTGACTCCCCTGGGGAGACTCAGAAGCACCCCAAGATCCATGGCAACACTGGAGAGGAATCCTCAGGTTCCGGCCCCGACTCCACACAAGGACTGAGGCCCCGGCATAGACGGGAGAGTATTCCCGAGTGGTCCCCTAGCAACTCGCTTGTGGACTGGCCTTTCCTGAGGCCACCAGAGCGGGTCCCTGAGGTCCCCGTCGTAACTCGAGAAGTCCTGCCGCAACTCGAGAAAATCCAGGAGGTTCTCCCCTCCAGGCGTGATGAGGCCCATCTCCGCTGAGGCGTCTCCAGGCTGATCACACCTCACCTCTGGAACTTCGAAAGGGTCCTTCACACCCTTGGTGCAAATCAAGAAGTTCCCCGACATACTCGTCTCCACTCGAGAGGAATCACGAGGGTCCCGCCCACATCCAGAGGAGCCCCGTTTCCGCCTCGTGGCTCGATATGAGGGATCCTTTCCCTGCTTCGTCGGGAAAGAGTTCCCGGCGTTCCCGTCGCATTTCAAGAGTAGGCACTCTCAACAGGAACGGCGAGAGGAACTCCAGGGTCGTGCCACCATTCCAAGAGTCCCCCAGATGTCTCAGTCCATTCCAGAGGAACCTCTTTTCCCTTCACTGGCTTGTCTTTCACGGCGAGGATAGACTCACACCAAGATGGCACGTGGCACAGCCCTGTGGGAAAGCCTCGTGGGAAAGCCTTGAGGGACAGCCTCGAGGGAAAGCCACAGAACCCTTGATCCACGTGTCAGGAAGCGTGACACTACTGCTGCAGCTCGGGCGGAAAGCGCACGTGCATGCCCCCACTCGTGACGAGGCCTGACTCCCCTGGGGAGATTCAGAAGCACCCCAAGATCCATGGCAACACTGGAGAGGAATCCTCAGGTTCCGGCCCCGACTCCACACAAGGACTGAGGCCCCGGCATGGACTGGAGAGGAATCCCGAGAGGTCCCCTAGCAACTCGCATGGGGACTGGCCTTCCCTGAGGCCATCAGAACGGGTCCCTGAGGTCCCCGTCGTAACTCGAGAAGACCTGCCGCAACTCGAGAAAATCCAGGAGGTTCTCCCCTCCAGGCGAGATGAAGCCCATTTCGGCTGAGGCGTCTCGAGGCTGATCACACCTCACCTCTGGAACTTCGAAAGGGTCCTTCACACCCTTGGTGCAAATCAAGAAGTTCCCCGACATAGCCGTCTCCACTCGAGAGGAATCACGAGGGTCCCGCCCACATCCAGAGGAGCCCTGTTTCCGTCTCGTAGCTCGAGATGAGGGATCCTTTCCCTGCCTCGTCGGGAAAGAGTTCCCGGCGATCCCGTCGCATCTCAAGAGGAGGCCCTCTCAACAGGAACGGCGAGAGGAACTCCAGGGTCGTGCCACCATTCCAAGAGTCCCCCAGATGTCTCAGTCCATTCCAGAGGAACCTCTTTTCCCTTCACCGGCTCGTCTTTCACGCCGAGATTCAACTCACACCAAGGTGACACGTGGCGCAGCCCTGTGGGAAAGCCTCGTGGGAAAGCCTCGAGGGACAGCCTCGAGGGAAAGCCACAGATCCCTTGATCCACGTGACAGGAAGCGTGACACTACTGCTGCAGCTCGCGAGGAAAGCGCACGTGCATGCCCCCACTCGAGACGAGGCCTGACTCCCCTGGGGAGACTCAGAAGCACCCCAAGATCCATGGCAACAGTGGAGAGGAATCCTCAGGTTCCGGCCCCGACTCCACACAAGGACTGATGCCCCGGCATGGACGGGAGAGGATTCCCGAGTGGTCCCCTAGCAACTCGCTTGTGGACTGGCCTTTCCTGAGGCCACCAGAGCGGGTCCCTGAGGTCCCCGTCGTAACTCGAGAAGTCCTGCCGCAACTCGAGAAAATCCAGGAGGTTCTCCCCTCCAGGCGAGATGAGGCCCATCTCCGCTGAGGCGTCTCCAGGCTGATCACACCTCACCTCTGGAACTTCGAAAGGGTCCTTCACACCCTTGGTGCAAATCAAGAAGTTCCCCGACATACTCGTCTCCACTCGAGAGGAATCACGAGGGTCCCGCCCACATCCAGAGGAGCCCCGTTTCTGCCTCGTGGCTCGATATGAGGGATCCTTTCCCTGCTTCGTCGGGAAAGAGTTCCCGGCGTTCCCGTCGCATTTCAAGAGTAGGCACTCTCAACAGGAACGGCGAGAGGAACTCCAGGGTCGTGCCACCATTCCAAGAGTCCCCCAGATGTCTCAGTCCATTCCAGAGGAACCTCTTTTCCCTTCACTGGCTTGTCTTTCACGGCGAGGATAGACTCACACCAAGATGGCACGTGGCACAGCCCTGTGGGAAAGCCTCGTGGGAAAGCCTTGAGGGACAGCCTCGAGGGAAAGCCACAGAACCCTTGATCCACGTGTCAGGAAGCGTGACACTACTGCTGCAGCTCGGGCGGAAAGCGCACGTGCATGCCCCCACTCGTGACGAGGCCTGACTCCCCTGGGGAGATTCAGAAGCACCCCAAGATCCATGGCAACACTGGAGAGGAATCCTCAGGTTCCGGCCCCGACTCCACACAAGGACTGAGGCCCCGGCATGGACTGGAGAGGAATCCCGAGAGGTCCCCTAGCAACTCGCATGGGGACTGGCCTTCCCTGAGGCCATCAGAGCGGGTCCCTGAGGTCCCCGTCGTAACTCGAGAAGACCTGCCGCAACTCGAGAAAATCCAGGAGGTTCTCCCCTCCAGGCGAGATGAAGCCCATTTCCGCTGAGGCGTCTCGAGGCTGATCACACCTCACCTCTGGAACTTCGAAAGGGTCCTTCACACCCTTGGTGCAAATCAAGAAGTTCCCCGACATAGCCGTCTCCACTCGAGAGGAATCACGAGGGTCCCGCCCACATCCAGAGGAGCCCCGTTTCCGCCTCGTAGCTCGAGATGAGGGATCCTTTCCCTGCTTCTTCGGGAAAGAGTTCCCGGCGTTCCCGTCGCATCTCAAGAGGATGCCTTCTCAACAGGAACGGCGAGAGGAACTCCAGGGTCGTGCCACCATTCCAAGAGTCCCCCAGATGTCTCAGTCCATATCAGAGGAACCTCTTTTCCCTACACCGGCTTGTCTTTCACGCCGAGGATCGACTCACACAGAGGTGGCACGTGGCACAGCCCTGTGGGAAAGCCTCGTGGGAAAGCCTCGAGGGACAGCCTCGAGGGAAAGCCACAGATCCCTTAATCCACGTGACAGGAAGCTTGACACTACTTCTGCAGCTCGGGCGGAAAGCGCACGTGCATGCCCCCACTCGAGACGAGGCCTGACTCCCCTGGGGAGACTCAGAAGCACCCCAAGATCCATGGCAACACTGGAGAGGAATCCTCAGGTTCCGGCCCCGACTCCACACAAGGACTGAGGCCCCGGCATGGACGGGAGAGGATTCCCGAGAGGTCCCCTAGCAACTCGCAGGGGGACTGGCCTTTCTTGACGCCACCAGAGCGGGTCCCTGAGGTCCCCGTCGTAACTCGAGAAGACCTGCCGCAACTCGAGAAAATCCAGGAGGTTCTCCCCTCCAGGCGAGATGAGGCCCATTTCGGCTGAGGCGTCTCGAGGCTGATCACACCTCACCTCTGGAACTTCGAAAGGGTCCTTCACACCCTTGGTGCAAATCAAGAAGTTCACCGACATCCCCATCTCCACTCGAGAGGAAACACGAGGGTCCCGCCCACATCCAGAGGAGCCCCGTTTCCGCCTCGTAGCTCGAGATGAGGGATCCTTTCCCTGCCTTGTCGGGAATGAGTTTCCATCGTTCCCGTCGCATTTCAAGAGGAGGCACTCTCAACAGGAACGGCGAGAGGATATCCAGGGTCGTGTCACCATTCCAAGAGTCCCCCAGATGTCTCAGTCCATTCCGGAGGAATCTCTTTTCCCTTCACCGGCTCGTCTTTCACGTCGAGATTCGACTCACACCAAGGTGACACGTGGCGCAGCCCTGTGGGAAAGCCTCGTGGGAAAGCCTCGAGGGAAAGCCTCGAGGGAAAGCCACAGATCCCTTGATCCACGTGACAGGAAGCGTGACACTACTGCTGCAGCTCGCGAGGAAAGCGCACGTGCATGCCCCCACTCGAGACGAGGCCTGACTCCCCTGGGGAGACTCAGAAGCACCCCAAGATCCATGGCAACACTGGAGAGGAATCCTCAGGTTCCAGCCCCGACTACACACAAGGTCTTAGGCCCCGGCATGAACGGGAGAGGAATCCCGAGAGGGCGCCTAGAACTGGCATGGGGACTGGCCTTTCCTGAGGCCACCAGAGCGGGTCCCTGAGGTCCCCGTCGTAACTCGAGAAGACCTGCCGCAAGTCGAGAAAATCCAGGAGGTTCTCCCCTCCAGGCGAGATGAGGCCCATTTCCGCTGAGGCGTCTCCAGGCTGATCACACCTCACCTCTGGAACTTCGAAAGGGTCCTTCACACCCTTGGTGCAAATCAAGAAGTTCCCCGACATACCCGTCTCCACTCGAGAGGAAACACGAGGGTCCCGCCCACATCCAGAGGAGCCTCGTTTCCGCCTCGTAGCTCGAGATGAGGGATCCTTTCCCTGCTTCGTCGTGAAAGATTTCCGGGCGTTCCCGTCGCATCTCAAGAGGAGGCCCTCTCAACAGGAACGGCGAGAGGAACTCCAGAGTCGTGCCACCATTCCAAGAGTCCCCAAGATGTCTCAGTCCATTCCAGAGGAACCTCTTTTCCCTTCACCGGCTCGTCTTTCACGCCGAGGATCGACTCACACCAAGGTGGCACGTGGCACAGCCCTGTGGGAAAGCCTCGTGGGAAAGCCTCGAGGGACAGCCTCGAGCTAAAGCCACAGATTCCTTGATCCACGTGACAGGAAGCGTGACACTACTGCTGCAGCGCGGGAGGAAAGCGCACGTGCATGCCCCCACTCGAGACGAGGCCTGACTCCCCTGGGGAGACTCAGAAGCACCCCAAGATCCATGGCAACACTGGAGAGGAATCCTCAGGTTCCGGCCCCGACTCCACACAAGGACTGAGGCCCCGGCATGGACGGGAGAGGAATCCCGAGAGGTCCCCTAGCAACTCGCATGGGAACTGGCCTTTCCTGAGGCCACCAGAGCGGGTCCCTGAGGTCCCCTTCATAACTCGAGAAGACCTACCGCAACTGGAGAAAATCCAGGAGGTTCTCCCCTCCAGGCGAGATGAAGCCCATTTCCGCTGAGGCGTATCGAGGCTGATCACACCTCACCTCTGGAACTTCGAAAGGGTCCTTCACACCCTTGGTGCAAATCAAGAAGTTCCCCGACCTAGCCGTCTCCACTCGAGAGGAATCACGAGGGTCCCGCCCACATCCAGAGGAGCCCCGTTTCCGCCTCGTAGCTCGAGATGAGGGATCCTTTCCCTGCTTCGTCGGGTAAGAGTTCCCGGCCTTCCCGTCGCATCTCAAGAGGAGGCCCTCTCAACAGGAACGGCGAGAGGAACTCCAGGGTCGTGCCACCATTCCAAGAGTCCCCCAGATGTCTCAGTCCATTCCAGAGGAACCTCTTTTCCCTTCACCGGCTCGTCTTTCACGCCGAGGATCGACTCACACCAAGGTGGCTCGTGGCACAGCCCTGTGGGAAAGCCTCGTGGGAAAGCCTCGAGGGACAGCCTCGAGGGAAAGCCACAGATCCCTTGATCCACGTGACAGGAAGCGTGACACTACTGCTGCAGCTCGGGAGGAAAGCGCACGTGCATTCCCCCACTCGAGACGAGGCCTGAGTCCCCTGGGGAGACTCAGAAGCACCCCAAGATCCATGGCAACACTGGAGAGGAATCCTCAGGTTCCGGCCCCAACTCCACACAAGGTCTTAGGCCCCGGCATGGACGGGAGAGGAATCCCGAGATGGCCCCTAGAACTGGCATGGGGACTGGCCTTTCCTGAGGCCACCAGAGCGGGTCGCTGACGTCCCCGTCGTAACTCGAGAAGACCTGCCGCAACTCGAGAAAATCCAGGAGATTCTCCCCTCCAGGCGAGATGAGGCCCATTTCCGCTGAGGCGCCTCGAGGCTGATCACACCTCACCTCTGGAACTTCGAAAGGGTCCTTCACACCCGTGGTGCAAATCAAGAAGTTTCCCGACATACCCATCTCCACTCGAGAGGAATCACGAGGGTCCCGCCCACATCCAGAGGAGCCCCGTTTCCGCCTCTTAGCTCGAGATGAGGGATCCTTTCCCTGCCTCTTCGGGAAAGAGTTCCAGGCGTTCCCGTCGCATCTCAAGAGGAGGCCCTCTCAACAGGAACGGCGAGAGGAATTCCAGGGTCGTGCCACCATTCGAGGAGTCCCCCAGATGTCTCAGTCCATTCCAGAGGAAACTCTTTTCCCTTCACCGGCTCGTCTTTCACGCCGAGGATCGACTCACACCAAGGTGGCACGTGGCACAGCCCTGTGGGAAAGCCTCATGGGAAAGCCTCGAGGGACAGCCTCGAGGGAAAGCCACAGATCCCTTGATCCACGTGACAGGAAGCGTGACACTACTGCTGCAGCTCGGGCGGAAAGTGCACGTGCATGCCCCCACTCGAGATGAGGCCTGACTCCCCTGGGGAGACTCAGAAGCACCCCAAGATCCATGCCAACACTGGAGAAGAATCCTCAGGTTCCGGCCCCGAATCCACACAAGGTCTTAGACCCCGGCATGGACGGGAGAGGAATCCCGAGAGGGTGCCTAGAACTGGCATGGGGACTGGCCTTTCCTGAGTCCATGAGAGCGGGTCCCTGAGGTCTCCATCGTAAGTCGAGAAGACCTGCCGCAACTCGAGAAAATCCAGGAGGTTCTCCCCTCCAGGCGAGATGAGGCCCATCTCCGATGAGGCGTCTCCAGGCTGATCACACCTCACCTCTGGAACTTCGAAAGGGTCCTTCACACCCTTGGTGCAAATCAAGAAGTTCCCCGAGATACCCGTCTCCACTCGAGAGGAATCACGAGGGTCCCGCCCACATCCAGAGGAGCCTCGTTTCCGCCTCGTGGCTCGATATGAGGGATCCTTTCCCTGCTTCGTCGGGAAAGAGTTCCCGGCGTTCCCGTCGCATTTCAAGAGGAGGCACTCTCAACAGGAACGGCGAGAGGAACTCCAGGGTCGTGCCACCATTCCAAGAGTCCCCCAGATGTCTCAGTCCATATCAGAGGAACCTCTTTTACCTACACCGGCTTGTCTTTCACGCCGAGGATCCACTCACACAGAGGTGGCACGTGGCACAGCCCTGTGGGAAAGCCTCGTGGGAAAGCCTCGAGGGACAGCCTCGAGGGAAAGCCACAGATCCCTTAATCCACGTGACAGGAAGCTTGACACTACTGCTGCAGCTCGGGCGGAAAGCGCACGTGCATGCCCCCACTCGAGACGAGGCCTGACTCCCCTGGGGAGACTCAGAAGCACCCCAAGATCCATGGCAACACTGGAGAGGAATCCTCAGGTTCCGGCCCCGACTCCACACAAGGACTGAGGCCCCGGCATGGACGGGAGAGGATTCCCGAGTGGTCCCCTAGCAACTCGCATGTGGACTGGCCTTTCCTGAGGCCACCAGAGCGGGTCCCTGAGGTCCCCGTCGTAACTCGAGAAGACCTGCCGCAACTCGAGAAAATCCAGGAGGTTCTCCCCTCCAGGCGAGATGAGGCCGATCTCCGCTGAGGCGTCTCCAGGCTGATCACACCTCACCTCTGGAACTTCGAAAGGGTCCTTCACACCCTTGGTGCAAATCAAGAAGTTCCCCGACATACCCGTCTCCACTCGAGAGGAATCACGAGGGTCCCGCCCACATCCAGAGGAGCCCCGTTTCCGCCTCGTGGCTCGATATGAGGGATCCTTTCCCTGCTTCATCGGGAAAGAGTTCCCGGCGTTCCGTCGCATTTCAAGAGGAGGCAGTCTCAACAGGAACGGCGAGAGGAACTCCAGGGTCGTGCCACCATTCCAAGAGTCCCCCAGATGTCTCAGTCCATTCCAGAGGAACCTCTTTTCCCTTCACTGGCTTGTCTTTCACGGCGAGGATAGACTCACACCAAGATGGCACGTGGCACAGCATTGTGGGAAAGCCTCGTGGGAAAGCCTTGAGGGACAGCCTCGAGGGAAAGCCACAGAACCCTTGATCCACGTGTCAGGAAGCGTGACACTACTGCTGCAGCTCGGGCGGAAAGCGCACGTGCATGCCCCCACTCGTGACGAGGCCTGACTCCCCTGGGGAGACTCAGAAGCACCCCAAGATCCATGGCAACACTGGAGAGGAATCCTCAGGTTCCGGCCCCGACTCCACACAAGGACTGAGGCCGCGGCATGGACTGGAGAGGAATCCCGAGAGGTCCGCTAGCAACTCGCATGGGGACTGGCCTTCCCTGAGGCCACCAGAGCGGGTCCCTGAGGTCCCCATCGTAACTCGAGAAGACCTGCCGCAACTCGAGAAAATCCAGGAGGTTCTCCCCTCCAGGCGAGATGAGGCCCATTTCCGCTGAGGCGTCTCGAGGCTGATCACACCTCACCTCTGGAACTTCGAAAGGGTCCTTCACACCCTTGGTGCAAATCAAGAAGTTCCCCGACATACCCGTCTCCACTCGAGAGGAATCACGAGGGTCCCACCCACATCCAGAGGAGCCCCGTTTCCGCCTCGTAGCTCGAGATGAGGGATCCTTTCCCTGCTTCGTCGGGAAAGAGTTCCCGGCGTTCCCGTCGCATCTCAAGAGGATGCCCTCTCAACAGGAACGGCGAGAGGAACTCCAGGGTCGTGCCACCATTCCAAGAGTCCCCCAGATGTCTCAGTCCATATCAGAGGAACCTCTTTTTCCTACACCGGCTTGTCTTTCACGCCGAGGATCGACTCACACAGAGGTGGCACGTGGCACAGCCTTGTGGGAAAGCCTCGTGGGAAAGCCTCGAGGGACAGCCTCGAGGGAAAGCCACAGATCCCTTGATCCACGTGACAGGACGCGTGACACTACTGCTGCAGCTCGCGAGGAAAGCGCACGTTCATGCCCCCACTCGAGACGAGGCCTGACTCCCCTGGGGAGACTCAGAAGCACCCCAAGATCCATGGCAACACTGGAGAGGAATCCTCAGGTTCCGGCCCCGACTCCACACAAGGACTGAGGCCCCGGCATGGACGGGAGAGGAATCCCGAGAGGTCCCCTAGCAACTCGCATGGGGACTGGCCTTTCCTGAGGCCACCAGAGCGGGTCCCTGAGGTCCCCGTCGTAACTCGAGAAGACCTGCCGCAACTCGAGAAAATCCAGGAGGTTCTCCCCTCCAGGCGAGATGAGGCCCATTTCCGCTGAGGCGTCTCGAGGCTGATCACACCTCCCCTCTGGAACTTCGAAAGGGTCCTTCACACCCTTGGTGCAAATCAAGAAGTTCCCCGACCTAGCCGTCTCCACTCGAGAGGAATCACGAGGGTCCCGCCCACATCCAGAGGAGCCCCGTTTCCGCCTCGTAGCTCGAGATGAGGGATCCTTTCCCTGCTTCGTCGGGAAAGAGTTCCCGGCGTTCCCGTCGCATCTCAAGAGGAGGCCCTCTCAACAGGAACGGCGAGAGGAACTCCAGGGTCGTGCCACCATTCCAAGAGTCCCCCAGATGTCTCAGTCCATTCCAGAGGAACCTCTTTTCCCTTCACCGGCTCGTCTTTCACGCCGAGGATCGACTCACACCAAGGTGGCACGTGGCACAGCCCTGTGGGAAAGCCTCGTGGGAAAGCCTCGAGGGACAGCCTCGAGGGAAAGCCACAGATCCCTTGATCCACGTGACAGGAAGCGTGACACTACTGCTGCAGCTCGGGAGGAAAGCGCACGTGCATTCCCCCACTCGAGACGAGGCCTGAGTCCCCTGGGGAGACTCAGAAGCACCCCAAGATCCATGGCAACACTGGAGAGGAATCCTCAGGTTCCGGCCCCAACTCCACACAAGGTCTTAGGCCCCGGCATGGACGGGAGAGGAATCCCGAGATGGCCCCTAGAACTGGCATGGGGACTGGCCTTTCCTGAGGCCACCAGAGCGGGTCGCTGACGTCCCCGTCGTAACTCGAGAAGACCTGCCGCAACTCGAGAAAATCCAGGAGATTCTCCCCTCCAGGCGAGATGAGGCCCATTTCCGCTGAGGCGCCTCGAGGCTGATCACACCTCACCTCTGGAACTTCGAAAGGGTCCTTCACACCCGTGGTGCAAATCAAGAAGTTTCCCGACATACCCATCTCCACTCGAGAGGAATCACGAGGGTCCCGCCCACATCCAGAGGAGCCCCGTTTCCGCCTCTTAGCTCGAGATGAGGGATCCTTTCCCTGCCTCTTCGGGAAAGAGTTCCAGGCGTTCCCGTCGCATCTCAAGAGGAGGCCCTCTCAACAGGAACGGCGAGAGGAATTCCAGGGTCGTGCCACCATTCCAGGAGTCCCCCAGATGTCTCAGTCCATTCCAGAGGAAACTCTTTTCCCTTCACCGGCTCGTCTTTCACGCCGAGGATCGACTCACACCAAGGTGGCACGTGGCACAGCCCTGTGGGAAAGCCTCATGGGAAAGCCTCGAGGGACAGCCTCGAGGGAAAGCCACAGATCCCTTGATCCACGTGACAGGAAGCGTGACACTACTGCTGCAGCTCGGGCGGAAAGTGCACGTGCATGCCCCCACTCGAGATGAGGCCTGACTCCCCTGGGGAGACTCAGAAGCACCCCAAGATCCATGCCAACACTGGAGAAGAATCCTCAGGTTCCGGCCCCGAATCCACACAAGGTCTTAGACCCCGGCATGGACGGGAGAGGAATCCCGAGAGGGTGCCTAGAACTGGCATGGGGACTGGCCTTTCCTGAGTCCATGAGAGCGGGTCCCTGAGGTCTCCATCGTAAGTCGAGAAGACCTGCCGCAACTCGAGAAAATCCAGGAGGTTCTCCCCTCCAGGCGAGATGAGGCCCATCTCCGATGAGGCGTCTCCAGGCTGATCACACCTCACCTCTGGAACTTCGAAAGGGTCCTTCACACCCTTGGTGCAAATCAAGAAGTTCCCCGAGATACCCGTCTCCACTCGAGAGGAATCACGAGGGTCCCGCCCACATCCAGAGGAGCCTCGTTTCCGCCTCGTGGCTCGATATGAGGGATCCTTTCCCTGCTTCGTCGGGAAAGAGTTCCCGGCGTTCCCGTCGCATTTCAAGAGGAGGCACTCTCAACAGGAACGGCGAGAGGAACTCCAGGGTCGTGCCACCATTCCAAGAGTCCCCCAGATGTCTCAGTCCATATCAGAGGAACCTCTTTTCCCTACACCGGCTTGTCTTTCACGCCGAGGATCGACTCACACAGAGGTGGCACGTGGCACAGCCCTGTGGGAAAGCCTCGTGGGAAAGCCTCGAGGGACAGCCTCGAGGGAAAGCCACAGATCCCTTAATCCACGTGACAGGAAGCTTGACACTACTGCTGCAGCTCGGGCGGAAAGCGCACGTGCATGCCCCCACTCGAGACGAGGCCTGACTCCCCTGGGGAGACTCAGAAGCACCCCAAGATCCATGGCAACACTGGAGAGGAATCCTCAGGTTCCGGCCCCGACTCCACACAAGGACTGAGGCCCCGGCATGGACGGGAGAGGATTCCCGAGTGGTCCCCTAGCAACTCGCATGTGGACTGGCCTTTCCTGAGGCCACCAGAGCGGGTCCCTGAGGTCCCCGTCGTAACTCGAGAAGACCTGCCGCAACTCGAGAAAATCCAGGAGGTTCTCCCCTCCAGGCGAGATGAGGCCGATCTCCGCTGAGGCGTCTCCAGGCTGATCACACCTCACCTCTGGAACTTCGAAAGGGTCCTTCACACCCTTGGTGCAAATCAAGAAGTTCCCCGACATACCCGTCTCCACTCGAGAGGAATCACGAGGGTCCCGCCCACATCCAGAGGAGCCTCGTTTCCGCCTCGTGGCTCGATATGAGGGATCCTTTCCCTGCTTCGTCGGGAAAGAGTTCCCGGCGTTCCGTCGCATTTCAAGAGGAGGCAGTCTCAACAGGAACGGCGAGAGGAACTCCAGGGTCGTGCCACCATTCCAAGAGTCCCCCAGATGTCTCAGTCCATTCCAGAGTAACCTCTTTTCCCTTCACTGGCTTGTCTTTCACGGCGAGGATAGACTCACACCAAGATGGCACGTGGCACAGCATTGTGGGAAAGCCTCGTGGGAAAGCCTTGAGGGACAGCCTCGAGGGAAAGCCACAGAACCCTTGATCCACGTGTCAGGAAGCGTGACACTACTGCTGCAGCTCGGGCGGAAAGCGCACGTGCATGCCCCCACTCGTGACGAGGCCTGACTCCCCTGGGGAGACTCAGAAGCACCCCAAGATCCATGGCAACACTGGAGAGGAATCCTCAGGTTCCGGCCCCGACTCCACACAAGGACTGAGGCCGCGGCATGGACTGGAGAGGAATCCCGAGAGGTCCGCTAGCAACTCGCATGGGGACTGGCCTTCCCTGAGGCCACCAGAGCGGGTCCCTGAGGTCCCCATCGTAACTCGAGAAGACCTGCCGCAACTCGAGAAAATCCAGGAGGTTCTCCCCTCCAGGCGAGATGAGGCCCATTTCCGCTGAGGCGTCTCGAGGCTGATCACACCTCACCTCTGGAACTTCGAAAGGGTCCTTCACACCCTTGGTGCAAATCAAGAAGTTCCCCGACATACCCGTCTCCACTCGAGAGGAATCACGAGGGTCCCACCCACATCCAGAGGAGCCCCGTTTCCGCCTCGTAGCTCGAGATGAGGGATCCTTTCCCTGCTTCGTCGGGAAAGAGTTCCCGGCGTTCCCGTCGCATCTCAAGAGGATGCCCTCTCAACAGGAACGGCGAGAGGAACTCCAGGGTCGTGCCACCATTCCAAGAGTCCCCCAGATGTCTCAGTCCATATCAGAGGAACCTCTTTTTCCTACACCGGCTTGTCTTTCACGCCGAGGATCGACTCACACAGAGGTGGCACGTGGCAGAGCCCTGTGGGAAAGCCTCGTGGGAAAGCCTCGAGGGACAGCCTCGAGGGAAAGCCACAGATCCCTTGATCCACGTGACAGGACGCGTGACACTACTGCTGCAGCTCGCGAGGAAAGCGCACGTTCATGCCCCCACTCGAGACGAGGCCTGACTCCCCTGGGGAGACTCAGAAGCACCCCAAGATCCATGGCAACACTGGAGAGGAATCCTCAGGTTCCGGCCCCGACTCCACACAAGGACTGAGGCCCCGGCATGGACGGTAGAGGAATCCCGAGAGGTCCCCTTGCAACTCGCATGGGGACTGGCCATTCCTGAGGCCACCAGAGCGGGTCCCTGAGGTCCCCGTCGTAACTCGAGAAGACCTGCCGCAACTCAAGAAAATCCAGGAGGTTCTCCCCTCCAGGCGAGATGAGGCCCATTTCCGCTGAGGCGTCTCGAGGCTGATCACACCTCCCCTCTGGAACTTCGAAAGGGTCCTTCACACCCTTGGTGCAAATCAAGAAGTTCCCCGACCTTGCCGTCTCCACTCGAGAGGAATCACGAGGGTCCCGCCCACATCCAGAGGAGCCCCGTTTCCGCCTCGTAGCTCGAGATGAGGGATCCTTTCCCTGCTTCGTCGGGAAAGAGTTCCCGGCGTTCCCGTCGCATCTCAAGAGGAGGCCCTCTCAACAGGAACGGCGAGAGGAACTCCAGGGTCGTGCCACCATTCCAAGAGTCCCCCAGATGTCTCAGTCCATTCCAGAGGAACCTCTTTTCCTTTCACCGGCTCGTCTTTCACGCCGAGGATCGACTCACACCAAGGTGGCACGTGGCACAGCCCTGTGGGAAAGCCTCGTGGGAAAGCCTCGAGGGACAGCCTCGAGGGAAAGCCACAGATCCCTTGATCCACGTGACAGGAAGCGTGACACTACTGCTGCAGCTCGGGAGGAAAGCGCACGTGCATGCCCCCACTCGAGACGAGGCCTGACTCCCCTGGGGAGACTCAGAAGCACCCCAAGATCCATGGCAACACTGGAGAGGAATCCTCAGGTTCCGGCCCCGACTCCACACAAGGACTGAGGCCACGGCATGTACGGGAGAGGAATCCCGAGAGGTCCCGGAGCAACTCGCATGGGGACTGGCCTTTCCTGAGGCCACCATAGCGGGTCCCTGAGGTCCCCGCCGTAACTCGAGAAGACCTGCCGCAACTCGAGAAAATCCAGGAGGTTCTCCCCTCCAGGCGAGATGAGGCCCATTTCCGCTGAGGCGTCTCGAGGCTGATCACACCTCCCCTCTGGAACTTCGAAAGGGTCCTTCACACCCTTGGTGCAAATCAAGAAGTTCCCCGACCTAGCCGTCTCCACTCGAGAGGAATCACGAGGGTCCCGCCCACATCCAGAGGAGCCCCGTTTCCGCCTCGTAGCTCGAGATGAGGGATCCTTTCCCTGCTTCGTCGGGAAAGAGTTCCCGGCGTTCCCGTCGCATCTCAAGAGGAGGCCCTCTCAACAGGAACGGCGAGAGGAACTCCAGGGTCGTGCCACCATTCCAAGAGTCCCCCAGATGTCTCAGTCCATTCCAGAGGAACCTCTTTTCCTTTCACCGGCTCGTCTTTCACGCCGAGGATCGACTCACACCAAGGTGGCACGTGGCACAGCCCTGTGGGAAAGCCTCGTGGGAAAGCCTCGAGGGACAGCCTCGAGGGAAAGCCACAGATCCCTTGATCCACGTGACAGGAAGCGTGACACTACTGCTGCAGCTCGGGAGGAAAGCGCACGTGCATGCCCCCACTCGAGACGAGGCCTGACTCCCCTGGGGAGACTCAGAAGCACCCCAAGATCCATGGCAACACTGGAGAGGAATCCTCAGGTTCCGGCCCCGACTCCACACAAGGACTGAGGCCACGGCATGTACGGGAGAGGAATCCCGAGAGGTCCCGGAGCAACTCGCATGGGGACTGGCCTTTCCTGAGGCCACCAGAGCGGGTCCCTGAGGTCCCCGTCGTAACTCGAGAAGACCTGCCGCAACTCGAGAAAATCCAGGAGGTTCTCCCCTCCAGGCGAGATGAGGCCCATTTCCGCTGAGGCGTCTCGAGGCTGATCACACCTCACCTCTGGAACTTCGAAAGGGTCCTTCACACCCTTGGTGCAAATCAAGAAGTTCCCCGACCTAGCCGTCTCCACTCGAGAGGAATCACGAGGGTCCCGCCCACATCCAGAGGAGCCCCGTTTCCGCCTCGTAGCTCGAGATGAGGGATCCTTTCCCTGCTTCGTCGGGAAAGAGTTCCCGGCGTTCCCGTCGCATCTCAAGAGGAGGCCCTCTCAACAGGAACGGCGAGAGGAACTCCAGGGTCGTGCCACCATTCCAAGAGTCCCCCAGATGTCTCAGTCCATTCCAGAGGAACCTCTTTTCCCTTCACCGGCTCGTCTTTCACGCCGAGGATCGACTCACACCAAGGTGGCACGTGGCACAGCCCTGTGGGAAAGCCTCGTGGGAAAGCCTCGAGGGACAGCCTCGAGGGAAAGCCACAGATCCCTTGATCCACGTGACAGGAAGCGTGACACTACTGCTGCAGCTCGGGAGGAAAGCGCACGTGCATGCCCCCACTCGAGACAAGGCCTGACTCCCCTGGGGAGACTCAGAAGCACCCCAAGATCCATGGCAACACTGGAGAGGAATCCTCAGGTTCCGGCCCCGACTCCACACAAGGACTGAGGCCCCGGCATGGACGGGAGAGGAATCCCGAGAGGTCCCCTAGCAACTCGCATGGGGACTGGCCTTTCCTGAGGCCACCAGAGCGGGTCCCTGTGGTCCCCGTCGTAACTCGAGAAGACCTGCCGCAACTCGAGAAAATCCAGGAGGTTCTCCCCTCCAGGCGAGATGAGGCCCATTTCCGCTGAGGCGTCTCGAGGCTGATCACACCTCACCTCTGGAACTTCGAAAGGGTCCTTCACACCCTTGGTGCAAATCAAGAAGTTCCCCGACCTACCCGTCTCCACTCGAGAGGAATCACGAGGGTCCCGCCCACATCCAGAGGAGCCCCGTTTCCGCCTCGTAGCTCGAGATGAGGGATCCTTTCCCTGCTTCGTCGGGAAAGAGTTCCCGGCGTTCCCGTCGCATCTCAAGAGGAGGCCCTCTCAACAGGAACGGCGAGAGGAACTCCAGGGTCGAGCCAGTATTCCAAGAGTCCCCCAGATATCTCAGTCCATTCCAGAGTAACCTCTTTTCCCTTCACCGTCTCGTCTTTCACGCCGAGGATCGACACACACCAAGGTGGCACGTGGCAAAGCCCTGTGGGAAAGCCTCGTGGGAAAGCCTCGAGGGACAGCCTCGAGGGAAAGCCACAGATCCCTTGATCCACGTGACAGGAAGCGTGACACTACTGCTGCAGCTCGGGAGGAAAGCGCACGTGCATGCCCCCACTCGAGACGAGGCCTGACTGCCCTGGGGAGACTCAGAAACACCCCAAGATCCATGGCAACACTGGAGAGGAATCCTCAGGTTCCGGCCCCGACTCCACACAAGGACTGAGGCCCCGGCATGGACGGGAGAGGAATCCCGAGAGGTCCCCTAGCAACTCGCATGGGGACTGGCCTTTCCTGAGGCCACCAGAGCGGGTCCCTGAGGTCCCCGTCGTAACTCGAGAAGACCTGCCGCAACTCGAGAAAATCCAGGAGGTTCTCCCCTCCAGGCGAGATGAGGCCCATTTCCGCTGAGGCGTCTCGAGGCTGATCACACCTCACCTCTGGAACTTCGAAAGGGTCCTTCACACCCTTGGTGCAAATCAAGAAGTTCCCCGACATACCCGTCTCCACTCGAGAGTAGACACGAGGGTTCCGCCCACATCCAGAGGAGCACCGTTTCCGCCTCATAGCTCGAGATGAGGGATCCTTTCCCTGCTTCGTCGGGAAAGAGTTCCCGGCGTTCCCGTCGCATCTCAAGAGGAGGCCCTCTCAACAGGAACGGCGAGAGGAACTCCAGGGTCGTGCCACCACTCCAAGAGCCCCCAGATGTCTAAGTCCATTCCAGAGGAAACTCTTTTCCCTTCACCAGCTCGTCTTTCACGCCGAGGATCGACTCACACCAAGGTGGCACGTGGCACAGCCCTGGGGGAAAGCCTCGTGGGAAAGCCTGGAGGGAAAGCCGCAGATCCCTTGATCCACGTGACAGGAAGCGTGACACTACTGCTGCAGATCTGGAGGAAAGCACACGTGCATGGCCCCACTCGAGACGAGGCCTGACTCCCCTGGGGAGACTCAGAAGCACCCCAAGATCCATGGCAACACTGGAGAGGAATCCTCAGGTTCCGGCCCCGACTCCACACAAGGACTGAGACCCCAGCATGGACGGGAGAGGAATCCCGAGAGGTCCCCTAGCAACACGCATGGGGACTGGCCTTTCCTGAGGCCACCAGAACGGGTCCCTGAAGTCCCCGTCGTAACTCGAGAAGACCTGCCGCAACTCGAGAAAATCCAGGAGGTTCTCCCCTCCAGGCGAGATGAGGCCCATTTCCGCAGAGGCGTCTCGAGGCTGATCACACCTCACCTCTCGAACTTCGAAAGGGTCCTTCACACCCTTGGTGCAAATCAAGAAGTTCCGCGACATACCCGGCTCCACTCGAGAGGAAACACGAGGGTCCCGCCCACATCCAGAGGAGCCCCGTTTCCGCCTCGTAGCTGGAGATGAGGGATCCTATCCCTGCTTCGTCGGGAAAGAGTTCCCGGCGTTCCCGTCGCATCTCAAGAGGAGGCCCTCTCAACTGGAACGGCGAGAGGAACTCCAGGGTCGTGCCACCATTCCAAGAGTCCTCCAGATGTCTCAGTCCATTCCAGAGGAACCTCTTTTCCCTTCACCGGCTCGTCTTTCACGCCGAGGATCGACTCACACCAAGGTGGCACGTGGCACAAACCTGGGCGAAAGCCTCGTGGGAAAGCCTCGAGGCAAAGCCGCAGATCCCTTGATCCAAGTGACAGGAAGCGTGACACTACTGCTGCAGCTCGGGAGGAAAGCGCACGTGCATGCCCCCACTCGAGATGAGGCCTGACTCCCCTGGGGAGACTCAGAAGCACCCCAAGATCCATGGCAACACTGGAGAGGAATCCTCAGGATTCCGGCCCCGACTCCACACAAGGACAGATGCCCCGGCATGGACGGGAGAGGAATCCCGAGAGGCCCATTTCCGCTGAGGCGTCTCGAGGCTGATCACACCTCAACTCTGGAACTTCGAAAGGGTCCTTCACACCCTTGGTGCAAATCAAGAAGTTCCCCGACATACCCGTCTCCACTCGAGAGGAATCACGAGGGTCCCGCCCACATCCAGAGGAGCCCCGTATCCGCCTCGTAGCTCGAGATGAGGGATCCTTTCCCTGCTTCGTCGGGAAAGAGTTCCCGGCGTTCCCGTCGCATCTCAAGAGGAGACCCTCTCAACAGGAAGGGCGAGAGGAACTCCAGGGTCATGCCACCATTCCAAGAGTCCCCCAGATGTCTCAGTCCATTCCAGAGGAACCTCTATTCCCTTCACCGGCTCGTCTTTCACGCCGAGGATCGAATCACAACAAGGTGGCACGTGGCACAGCCCTGTGGGAAAGCCTCGTGGGAAAGCCACAGGTCCCTTGATCCACGTGACAGGAAGCGTGACACTACTGCTGCAGCTCGAGAGGAAAGCGCACGTGCATGCCCCCACTCGAGACGAGGCCTGACTCCCCTGGGGAGACTCAGAAGCACCCCAAGATCCATGGCAACACAGGAGAGGAATCCTCAGGTTCCGGCCTCGACTCCACACGACTGAGGCCCCGGCATGGACGGGAGAGGAATCCCGAGAGGTCCCCAAGCAACTCGCATGGGGACTGGCCTCTCCTGAGTCCACCAGAGCGGGTCCCTGAGGTCCCCGTCATAACTCGAGAAGACCTGCCGCAACTCGAGAAAATGCAGGAGGTTCTGCCCTCCAGGCGAGATGAGGCCCATTTCTGCTGAGGCGTCTCGAGGCTGATCACACCTCACCTCTGGAACTTCGAAAGGGTCCTTCACACCCTTGGTGCAAATCAAGAAGTTCCCCGACATACCCGTCTCCACTCGAGAGGAAACACGAGGGTCCCGCCGCATCCAGAGGAGACCCGTTTCCGCCTCGTAGCTCGAGATGAGGGATCCTTTCCCTGCTTCGTCGGGAAAGAGTTCCCGGCGTTCCCGTCGCATCTCAAGAGGAGGCCCTCTCAACAGGAACGGCGAGAGGAACTCCAGGGTCGTGCCACCATTCCAAGAGTCCCCCAGATGTCTCAGGCCATTCCAGAGAAACCTCTTTTCCCATCACAGGCTCGTCTTTCACGCCGAGGATCGACTCACACCAAGGTGGCACGTGGCACAGCCCTGTGGGAAAGCCTTGTGGAAAAAGCCTCGAGGGACAGCCTCGAGGGAAAGCCACAGATCCCTTGATCCACGTGACAGGAAGCGTGACACTACTCCTGCAGCTCGGGAGGAAATCGCACGTGGATGCCCCCACTCGAGACGAGGCCTGACTCCCCTGGGGAGACTCAGAAGCACCCCAAGATCCATGCCAACACTGGAGAGGAATCCTCAGGTTCCGGCCCCGACTCCACACAAGGACTGAGGCCCCGGAATGGACGGGAGAGGAATCCCGAGAGGTCCCCTAGCTACTCGCATGGGGACTGGCCTTTCCAGAGGCGATCAGAGCGGGTCCCTGAGGTCCCCGTCGTAACTCGAGAAGACCTGCCGCAACTCGAGAAAAATCAGGAGGTTCTGCCCTCCAGGCGAGATGAGGCCCATTTCCGCTGAGGCGTCTCGAGGCTGATCACACCTCACCTCTGGAACTTCGAAAGGGTCCTTCACACCCTTGGTGCAAATCAAGAACTTCCCCGACATACCCGTCTCCACTCGAGAGTAGACACGAGGGTTCCGCCCACATCCAGAGGAGCCCCGTTTCCGCCTCGTAGCTCGAGATGAGGGATCCTTTCCCTGCTTCGTCGGGAAAGAGTTCCCGGCGTTCCCGTCGCATCTCAAGAGGAGGCCCTCTCAACAGGAACGGCGAGAGGAACTCCAGGGTCGTGCCACCATTCCAAGAGTCCTCCAGATGTCTCAGTCCATTCCAGAGGAACCTCTTTTCCCTTCACCGGCTCGTCTTTCACGCCGAGGATCGACTCACACCAAGGTGGCACGTGGCACAACCCTGGGGGAAAGCCTCGTGGGAAAGCCTCGAGGCAAAGCCGCAGATCCCTTGATCCAAGTGACAGGAAGCGTGACACTACTGCTGCAGCTCGGGAGGAAAGCGCACGTGCATGCCCCCACTCGAGATGAGGCCTGACTCCCCTGGGGAGACTCAGAAGCACCCCAAGATCCATGGCAACACTGGAGAGGAATCCTCAGGTTCCGGCCCCGACTCCACACAAGGACAGATGCCCCGGCATGGACGGGAGAGGAATCCCGAGAGGCCCATTTCCGCTGAGGCGTCTCAAGGCTGATCATACCTCACCTCTGGAACTTCAAAAGGGTCCTTCACACCCTTGGTGCAAATCAAGAAGTTCCCCGACACACCCGTCTCCACTCGAGAGGAAACACGAGGGTCCCGCCCACATCCAGAGTAGCACCGTTTCCGCCTCGTAGCTCGAGATAAGGGATCCTTTCCCTGCTTCGTCGGGAAAGAGTTCCCGGCGTTCCCGTCGCATCTCAAGAGGAGGCCCTCTCAACAGGAACGGCGAGAGGAACTCCAGGGTCGTGCCACCATTCCAAGAGTCCCCCAGATGTTTCAGTCCATTCCAGAGGAACCTCTTTTCCCTTCACCAGCTCGTATTTCACGCCGAGGATCGACTCACACCAAGGTGGCACGTGGGACAGCCTTGTGGGAAAGCGTCGTGGGAAAGCGTCGAGCGAAAGCCTCGAGGGAAAGCCAAAGATCCTTTGATCCACGTGACAGGAAGCGTGACACTACTGCTGCAGCTCGGGAGGAAAGCGCACGTGCATGCCCCTCCTCGAGACGAGTCCTGACTCCCCTGGGGAGACTCAGAAGCACCCAAAGATCCATGGCAACACTGGAGAGGAATCCTCAGGTTCCGGCCCCGACTCCACACAAGGACTGAGGCCCCGGCATGGACGGGAGAGGAATCCCGAGAGGTCCCCGAGCAACTCGCATAGGGACTGGCCTTTCCTGAGGCCACCAGAGCGGGTCCCTGAGGTCCCCGTCGTAACTCGAGGAGACCTGCGGCAACTCGAGAAAATCCAGGAGGTTTTGCCCTCCAGGCGAGATGAGGCCCATTTCTGCTGAGGCGTCTCGAGGCTGATCACACCTCACCTCTGGAACTTCGAAAGGGTCCTTCACACCCTTGGTGTAAATCAAGAAGTTCCCCGACATACCCGTCTCCACTCGAGAGGAAACACAAGGGTCCCGCCCACATCCAGAGGAGCCCCGTTTCCGCCTTCGTAGCTCGAGATGAGGGATCCTTTCCCTGCTTCGTCGGGAAAGAGTTCCCGGCGTTCCCGTCGCATCTCAAGAGGAGGCCATCACGACAGGAACGGCCAGAGGAACTCCAGGGTCGTGCCACCATTCCAAGAGTCCCCCAGATGTCTCAGTCCATTCCAGAGGAACCTCTTTTCCCTTCACCGGCTCGTCTTTCACGCCGAGGATCGACTCACACCAAGGTGGCACGTGGCACAGCCCTGTGGGAAAGCCTCGTGGGAAAGCCTCGAGGGACAGCCTCGAGGGAAAGCCACAGATCCCTTGATCCACGTGACAGGAAGCGTGACACTACTGCTGCAGCTCGGGAGGAAAGCGCACGTGCATGCCCCCACTCGAGACAAGGCCTGACTCCCCTGGGGGACTCAGAAGCACCCCAAGATCCATGGCAACACTGGAGAGGAATCCTCAGGTTCCGGCCCCGACTCCACACAAGGACTGAGGCCCCGGCATGGACGGGAGAGGAATCCCGAGAGGTCCCCTAGCAACTCGCATGGGGACTGGCCTTTCCTGAGGCCACCAGATCGGGTCCCTGTGGTCCCCGTCGTAACTCGAGAAGACCTGCCGCAACTCGAGAAAATCCAGGAGGTTCTCCCCTCCAGGCGAGATGAGGCCCATTTCCGCTGAGGCGTCTCGAGGCTGATCACACCTCACCTCTGGAACTTCGAAAGGGTCCTTCACACCCTTGGTGCAAATCAAGAAGTTCCCCGACCTACCCGTCTCCACTCGAGAGGAATCACGAGGGTCCCGCCCACATCCAGAGGAGCCCCGTTTCCGCCTCGTAGCTCGAGATGAGGATCCTTTCCCTGCTTCGTCGGGAAAGAGTTCCCGGCGTTCCCGTCGCATCTCAAGAGGAGGCCCTCTCAACAGGAACGGCGAGAGGAACTCCAGGGTCGAGCCAGTATTCCAAGAGTCCCCCAGATATCTCAGTCCATTCCAGAGTAACCTCTTTTCCCTTCACCGTCTCGTCTTTCACGCCGAGGATCGACACACACCAAGGTGGCACGTGGCAAAGCCCTGTGGGAAAGCCTCGTGGGAAAGCCTCGAGGGACAGCCTCGAGGGAAAGCCACAGATCCCTTGATCTACGTGACAGGAAGCGTGACACTATTGCTGCAGCTCGGGAGGAAAGGGCACGTGCATGCCCCCACTCGAGACGAGGCCTGACTCCCCTGGGGAGACTCAGAAGCACCCCAAGATCCATGGCAACACTGGAGAGGAATCCTCAGGTTCCGGCCCCGACTCCACACAAGGACTGAGGCCCCGGCATGGACGGGAGAGGAATCCCGAGAGGTCCCCTAGCAACTCGCATGGGGACTGGCCTTTCCTGAGGCCACCAGAGCGGGTCCCTGAGGTCCCCGTCGTAACTCGAGAAGACATGCCGCAACTCGAGAAAATCCAGGAGGTTCTCCCCTCCAGGCGAAATGAGGCCCATTTCCGCTGAGGCGTCTCGAGGCTGATCACACCTCACCTCTGGAACTTCGAAAGGGTCCTTCACACCCTTGGTGCAAATCAAGAAGTTCCCCGACCTAGCCGTCTCCACTCGAGAGGAATCACGAGGGTCCCGCCCACATCCAGAGGAGCCCCGTTTCCGCCTCGTAGCTCGAGATGAGGGATCCTTTCCCTGCTTCGTCGGGAAAGAGTTCCCGGCGTTCCCGTCGCATCTCAAGAGGAGGCCCTCTCAACAGGAACGGCGAGAGGAACTCCAGGGTCGTGCCACCATTCCAAGAGTCCCCGAGATGTCTCAGTCCATTCCAGAGGAACCTCTTTTCCCTTCACCGGCTCGTCTTTCACGCCGAGGATCGACTCACACCAAGGTGGCACGTGGCACAGCCCTGTGGGAAAGCCTCGTGGGAAAGCCTCGAGGGACAGCCTCGAGGGAAAGCCACAGATCCCTTGATCCACGTGACAGGAGGCATGACACTACTGCTGCAGCTCGGGAGGAAAGCGCACGTGCATGCCCCCACTCGAGACGAGGCCTGACTCCCCTGGGGAGACTCAGAAGCACCCCAAGATCCATGGCAACACTGGAGAGGAATCCTCAGGTTCCGGCCCCGACTCCACACAAGGACTGAGGCCCCGGCATGGACGGGAGAGGAATCCCGAGAGGTCCCCTAGCAACTCGCATGGGGACTGGCCTTTCCTGAGGCCACCAGAGCGGGTCCCTGAGGTCCCCATCGTAACTCGAGAAGACCTGCCGCAACTCGAGAAAATCCAGGAGGTTCTCCCCTCCAGGCGAGATGAGGCCCATTTCCGCTGAGGCATCTCGAGGCTGATCACACCTCACCTCTGGAACTTCGAAAGGGTCCTTCACACCCTTGGTGCAAATCAAGAAGTTCCCCGACCTAGCCGTCTCCACTCGAGAGGAATCACGTGGGTCCCGCCCACATCCGAGGAGCCCCGTTTCCGCCTCGTAGCTCGAGATGAGGGATCCTTTCCCTGCTTCGTCGGGAAAAGAGTTCCCGGCGTTCCCGTCACATCTCAAGAGGAGGCCCTCTCAACAGGAACGGCGAGAGGAACTCCAGGGTCGTGCAACCATTCCAAGAGTCCCCCCAGATTTCTGAGTCCTTTCCAGAGGAAACTCTTTTCCTTTCACCCTCTCGTCTTTCACGCCGAGGATCGACTCACACCAAGGTGGCACGTGGCACAGCCCTGTGGGAAAGAATCGTGGGAAAGCCTAGAGGGACAGCCTCGAGGGAAAGCCACAGATCCCTTGATCCACGTGACAGGAAGCGTGACACTATTGCTGCAGCTCGGGAGGAAAGGGCACGTGCATGCCCCCACGCGAGACGAGGCCTGACTCCCCTGGGGAGACTCAGAAGCACCCCAAGATCCATGGCAACACTGGAGAGGAATCCTCAGGTTCCGGCCCCGACTCCACACAAGGACTGAGGCCCCGGCATGGACGGGAGAGGAATCCCGAGAGGTCCCCTAGCAACTCGCATGGGGACTGGCCTTTCCTGAGGCCACCAGAGCGGGTCCCTGAGGTCCCCGTCGTAACTCGAGAAGACATGCCGCAACTCGAGAAAATCCAGGAGGTTCTCCCCTCCAGGCGAAATGAGGCCCATTTCCGCTGAGGCGTCTCGAGGCTGATCACACCTCACCTCTGGAACTTCGAAAGGGTCCTTCACACCCTTGGTGCAAATCAAGAAGTTCCCCGACCTAGCCGTCTCCACTCGAGAGGAATCACGAGGGTCCCGCCCACATCCAGAGGAGCCCCGTTTCCGCCTCGTAGCTCGAGATGAGGGATCCTTTCCCTGCTTCGTCGGGAAAGAGTTCCCGGCGTTCCCGTCGCATCTCAAGAGGAGGCCCTCTCAACAGGAACGGCGAGAGGAACTCCAGGGTCGTGCCACCATTCCAAGAGTCCCCCAGATGTCTCAGTCCATTCCAGAGGAACCTCTTTTCCCTTCACCGGCTCGTCTTTCACGCGAGGATCGACTCACACCAAGGTGGCACGTGGCACAGCCCTGTGGGAAAGCCTCGTGGGAAAGCCTCGAGGGACAGCCTCGAGGGAAAGCCACAGATCCCTTGATCCACGTGACAGGAAGTATGACACTACTGCTGCAGCTCGGAGGAAAGCGCACGTGCATGCCCCCACTCGAGACGAGGCCTGACTCCCCTGGGGAGACTCAGAAGCACCCCAAGATCCATGGCAACACTGGAGAGGAATCCTCAGGTTCCGGCCCCGAATCCACACAAGGACTGAGGCCCCGGCATGGACGGGAGAGGAATCCCGAGAGGTCCCCTAGCAACTCGCATGGGGACTGGCCTTTCCTGAGGCCACCAGAGCGGGTCCCTGAGGTCCCCGCCGTAACTCGAGAAGACCTGCCGCAACTCGAGAAAATCCAGGAGGTTCTCCCCTCCAGGCGAGATGAGGCCCATTTCCGCTGAGGCATCTCGAGGCTGATCACACCTCACCTCTGGAACTTCGAAAGGGTCCTTCACACCCTTGGTGCAAATCAAGAAGTTCCCCGACCTAGCCGTCTCCACTCGAGAGGAATCACGTGGGTCCCGCCCACATCCGGAGGAGCCCCCGTTTCCGCCTCGTAGCTCGAGATGAGGGATCCTTTCCCTGCTTCGTCGGGAAAGAGTTCCCGGCGTTCCCGTCACATCTCAAGAGGAGGCCCTCTCAACAGGAACGGCGAGAGGAACTCCAGGGTCGTGCAACCATTCCAAGAGTCCCCCAGATTTCTGAGTCCTTTCCAGAGGAACCTCTTTTCCTTCACCCTCTCGTCTTTCACGCCGAGGATCGACTCACACCAAGGTGGCACGTGGCACAGCCCTGTGGGAAAGCCTCGTGGGAAAGCCTAGAGGGACAGCCTCGAGGGAAAGCCACAGATCCCTTGATCCACGTGACAGGAAGCGTGACACTATTGCTGCAGCTCGGGAGGAAAGCGCACGTGCATGCCCCCACTCGAGACGAGGCCTGACTCCCCTGGGGAGACTCAGAAGCACCCCAAGATCTATGGCAACACTGGAGAGGAATCCTCATGTTCCTGCCCCGACTCCACACAAGGACTGAGGCCCCGGCATGGACGGGAGAGGAATCCCGAGAGGTCCCCTAGCAACTCGCATGGGGACTGGCCTTTCCTGAGGCCACCAGAGCGGGTCCCTGAGGTCCCCGTCGTAACTCGAGAAGACCTGCCGCAACTCGAGAAAATCCAGGAGGTTCTCCACTCCAGGCGAGATGAGGCCCCATTTCCGCTGAGGCGTCTCGAGGCTGATCACACCTCTCCTCTGGAACCTCGAAAGGGTCCTTCACACCCTTGGTGCAAATCAAGAAGTTCCCCGACCTAGCCGTCTCCACTCGAGAGGAATCACCTGGGTCCCGCCCACATCCAGAGGAGCCCCGTTTCCGCCTAGTAGCTCGAGATGAGGGATCCTTTCCCTGCTTCGTCGGGAAAGAGTTTCGGCGTTCCCGTCGCATCTCAAGAGGAGGCCCTCTCAACAGGAATGGGGAGAGGAACTCCAGGTTCGTGCCACCATTCCAAGAGTCCCCCAGATGTCTCAGTCCATTCCAGAGGAACCTCTTTTCCCTTCACCGGCTCGTCTTTCACGCCGAGGATCGACTCACACCAAGGTGGCACGTGGCACAGCCCTGTGGGAAAGCCTCGTGGGAAAGCCTCGAGGGACAGCCTCGAGGGAAAGCCACAGATCCCTTGATCCACGTGACAGGAAGCGTGACACTACTGCTGCAGCTCGGGAGGAAAGCGCACGTGCATGCCCCCACTCGAGACAAGGCCTGACTCCCCTGGGGAGACTCAGAAGCACCCCAAGATCCATGGCAACACTGGAGAGGAATCCTCAGGTTCCGGCCCCGACTCCACACAAGGACTGAGGCCCCGGCATGGACGGGAGAGGAATCCCGAGAGGTCCCCTAGCAACTCGCATGGGGACTGGCCTTTCCTGAGGCCACC
>NW_026292148.1:0-24068 GCF_023091745.1 Budorcas taxicolor | reverse complement strand
CTGGGCGCTCACGGAGTCAGCCTCCGGGTGTGTGGGGCTGCAGACCACAGCCAGGGGCCCTGGGAAGCCTGGTGCTCTCCGTGCTGTGCTGAGTCTGGGCGGCCAAGCGACCGCTGGAGGAGCCCTGCACTTGCCAGTCCCTTCCCTATGACAGAGCTCTCACGGCTGGAGGGCTTGGCAGCGTGCACCCCACCGGCCCCTAAGCCCTCCGCAAGGACGCCTGGGGACTAGGTGCAAAGGCAAGGCAGGAGTGGAGCTGAGGCCAGGAAGGCGCCAGGAGCGTCTGCCTGTCTGGCGCAGCCTGCTCCTTCCCGGGCAGGAAGCCTAGCAGCGAGGCAAGTCTGGGCAAGGCTCGCCCAGGGCAGAGCAGCCTCACGCCAGCAACTCTGCCAGATCGGGCCTCTGAGCAGAGCTGGAGCTCTGCCGTACTGGAGGCTCACTGGGCTCCGCCCAAGGAGTGAGTGCAGACGCACGCAGCTGGGCTGCCTCCTCTTCTCCCGAGGAGGCTCGCTTCCCGCATGCTGTGCGCTAGGCTTCCAGGCGGGGGCGCCCCGCGCCCCCTACAGGTCTTGGCTCAGGGGCTGCTTCCCTGGAGCTGGGGCTGCCGGCGGGGAGCCCAGACACGCAGGGGCAGGCCCCACCACCTGCACACGTCTCTGCCGGGGAGCAGAGCGCTAGGGACATGACGTCTGTCAGGCACCTTCTGGGCGCCCACGGAGTCAGCCTCCGGGAGTGTGGGGCTGCAGACCACAGCCAGGGGACCTGGGAGCCTTGTGCTCTCCGTGCGGCGCTGAGTCTGGGCGGCCAAGCAACCGCTGGTGGAGCCCTGCACTTGCCCTCCCCTCCCCTCTACGAGAGGCCTCACTGCTGGAGGGCTCGGCAGTGTGCAAGCCACCGGCTCCTAAGCCTTCCCCAAGGACGCCCGGGGCCTAGATGCAAAGGCAAGGCAGGAGTGGAGCTGAGGCCAGGAAGGCGCCAGTGGCCTCTCCCAGCATCGCACAGCCTGCTCCTTCCCGGGCAGCAAGCCTAGCAGCGAGGCAAGCCTGGGCAAGTCTCGCCCAGGGCAGAGCAGCCTCGCGCAAGGCACTTGACTAGATCCGGCCTCTGAGCAGAGCTGGAGCTCTGCCGTCCTGGAGGCACACTCGGCTCGGCCCAAGCAGGGCTTGCAGCTGCACGCGGCTTGGCTCCCTCGACTCTTCCCAAGGAGGCTCGCTTCCAAGCGGACCGTGCACTTGGCTTCCAGGCAGGGACGCCCCGCGCCTCCTGCAGGTCTTGGCACAGGGGCTGCTTCCCCTGAGCGGAGGCTGTGGGCGGCAGCCCAGACACGCAGGGGCAGGCCCCAACCACCTGCACACGTCTCTGCTGGTGGGGGAGAGCACTAGGGAAATGACGTCTGTCAGGCACCTTCTGGGCGCTCACGGAGTCAGCCTCCGGGTGTGTGGGGCTGCAGACCACAGCCAGGGGCCCTGGGAAGCCTGGTGCTCTCCGTGCTGTGCTGAGTCTGGGCGGCCAAGCGACCGCTGGAGGAGCCCTGCACTTGCCAGTCCCTTCCCTATGACAGAGCTCTCACGGCTGGAGGGCTTGGCAGCGTGCACCCCACCGGCCCCTAAGCCCTCCGCAAGGACGCCTGGGGACTAGGTGCAAAGGCAAGGCAGGAGTGGAGCTGAGGCCAGGAAGGCGCCAGGAGCGTCTGCCTGTCTGGCGCAGCCTGCTCCTTCCCGGGCAGGAAGCCTAGCAGCGAGGCAAGTCTGGGCAAGGCTCGCCCAGGGCAGAGCAGCCTCACGCCAGCAACTCTGCCAGATCGGGCCTCTGAGCAGAGCTGGAGCTCTGCCGTACTGGAGGCTCACTGGGCTCCGCCAAGGAGTGAGTGCAGACGCACGCAGCTGGGCTGCCTCCTCTTCTCCCGAGGAGGCTCGCTTCCCGCATGCTGTGCGCTAGGCTTCCAGGCGGGGGCGCCCCGCGCCCCCTACAGGTCTTGGCTCAGGGGCTGCTTCCCTGGAGCTGGGGCTGCCGGCGGGAGCCCAGACACGCAGGGGCAGGCCCCACCACCTGCACACGTCTCTGCCGGGGAGCAGAGCGCTAGGGACATGACGTCTGTCAGGCACCTTCTGGGCGCCCACGGAGTCAGCCTCCGGGAGTGTGGGGCTGCAGACCACAGCCAGGGGACCTGGGAGCCTTGTGCTCTCCGTGCGGCGCTGAGTCTGGGCGGCCAAGCAACCGCTGGTGGAGCCCTGCACTTGCCCTCCCCTCCCCTCTACGAGAGGCCTCACTGCTGGAGGGCTCGGCAGTGTGCAAGCCACCGGCTCCTAAGCCTTCCCCAAGGACGCCCGGGGCCTAGATGCAAAGGCAAGGCAGGAGTGGAGCTGAGGCCAGGAAGGCGCCAGTGGCCTCTCCCAGCATCGCACAGCCTGCTCCTTCCCGGGCAGCAAGCCTAGCAGCGAGGCAAGCCTGGGCAAGTCTCGCCCAGGGCAGAGCAGCCTCGCGCAAGGCACTTGACTAGATCCGGCCTCTGAGCAGAGCTGGAGCTCTGCCGTCCTGGAGGCACACTCGGCTCGGCCCAAGCAGGGCTTGCAGCTGCACGCGGCTTGGCTCCCTCGACTCTTCCCAAGGAGGCTCGCTTCCAAGCGGACCGTGCACTTGGCTTCCAGGCAGGGACGCCCCGCGCCTCCTGCAGGTCTTGGCACAGGGGCTGCTTCCCCTGAGCGGAGGCTGTGGGCGGCAGCCCAGACACGCAGGGGCAGGCCCCAACCACCTGCACACGTCTCTGCTGGTGGGGAGAGCACTAGGGAAATGACGTCTGTCAGGCACCTTCTGGGCGCTCACGGAGTCAGCCTCCGGGTGTGTGGGGCTGCAGACCACAGCCAGGGGCCCTGGGAAGCCTGGTGCTCTCCGTGCTGTGCTGAGTCTGGGCGGCCAAGCGACCCGCTGGAGGAGCCCTGCACTTGCCATTCCCTTCCCTATGACAGAGCTCTCACGGCTGGAGGGCTTGGCAGCGTGCACCCCACCGGCCCCTAAGCCCTCCGCAAGGACGCCTGGGGACTAGGTGCAAAGGCAAGGCAGGAGTGGAGCTGAGGCCAGGAAGGCGCCAGGAGCGTCTGCCTGTCTGGCGCAGCCTGCTCCTTCCCGGGCAGGAAGCCTAGCAGCGAGGCAAGTCTGGGCAAGGCTCGCCCAGGGCAGAGCAGCCTCACGCCAGCAACTCTGCCAGATCGGGCCTCTGAGCAGAGCTGGAGCTCTGCCGTACTGGAGGCTCACTGGGCTCCGCCCAAGGAGTGAGTGCAGACGCACGCAGCTGGGCTGCCTCCTCTTCTCCCGAGGAGGCTCGCTTCCCGCATGCTGTGCGCTAGGCTTCCAGGCGGGGGCGCCCCGCGCCCCCTACAGGTCTTGGCTCAGGGGCTGCTTCCCTGGAGCTGGGGCTGCCGGCGGGAGCCCAGACACGCAGGGGCAGGCCCCACCACCTGCACACGTCTCTGCCGGGGAGCAGAGCGCTAGGGACATGACGTCTGTCAGGCACCTTCTGGGCGCCCACGGAGTCAGCCTCCGGGAGTGTGGGGCTGCAGACCACAGCCAGGGGACCTGGGAGCCTTGTGCTCTCCGTGCGGCGCTGAGTCTGGGCGGCCAAGCAACCGCTGGTGGAGCCCTGCACTTGCCCTCCCCTCCCCTCTACGAGAGGCCTCACTGCTGGAGGGCTCGGCAGTGTGCAAGCCACCGGCTCCTAAGCCTTCCCCAAGGACGCCCGGGGCCTAGATGCAAAGGCAAGGCAGGAGTGGAGCTGAGGCCAGGAAGGCGCCAGTGGCCTCTCCCAGCATCGCACAGCCTGCTCCTTCCCGGGCAGCAAGCCTAGCAGCGAGGCAAGCCTGGGCAAGTCTCGCCCAGGGCAGAGCAGCCTCGCGCAAGGCACTTGACTAGATCCGGCCTCTGAGCAGAGCTGGAGCTCTGCCGTCCTGGAGGCACACTCGGCTCGGCCCAAGCAGGGCTTGCAGCTGCACGCGGCTTGGCTCCCTCGACTCTTCCCAAGGAGGCTCGCTTCCAAGCGGACCGTGCACTTGGCTTCCAGGCAGGGACGCCCCGCGCCTCCTGCAGGTCTTGGCACAGGGGCTGCTTCCCCTGAGCGGAGGCTGTGGGTGGCAGCCCAGACACGCAGGGGCAGGCCCCAACCACCTGCACACGTCTCTGCTGGTGGGGAGAGCACTAGGGAAATGACGTCTGTCAGGCACCTTCTGGGCGCTCACGGAGTCAGCCTCCGGGTGTGTGGGGCTGCAGACCACAGCCAGGGGCCCTGGGAAGCCTGGTGCTCTCCGTGCTGTGCTGAGTCTGGGCGGCCAAGCGACCGCTGGAGGAGCCCTGCACTTGCCATTCCCTTCCCTATGACAGAGCTCTCACGGCTGGAGGGCTTGGCAGCGTGCACCCCACCGGCCCCTAAGCCCTCCGCAAGGACGCCTGGGGACTAGGTGCAAAGGCAAGGCAGGAGTGGAGCTGAGGCCAGGAAGGCGCCAGGAGCGTCTGCCTGTCTGGCGCAGCCTGCTCCTTCCCGGGCAGGAAGCCTAGCAGCGAGGCAAGTCTGGGCAAGGCTCGCCCAGGGCAGAGCAGCCTCACGCCAGCAACTCTGCCAGATCGGGCCTCTGAGCAGAGCTGGAGCTCTGCCGTACTGGAGGCTCACTGGGCTCCGCCCAAGGAGTGAGTGCAGACGCACGCAGCTGGGCTGCCTCCTCTTCTCCCGAGGAGGCTCGCTTCCCGCATGCTGTGCGCTAGGCTTCCAGGCGGGGGCGCCCCGCGCCCCCTACAGGTCTTGGCTCAGGCGCTGCTTCCCTGGAGCTGGGGCTGCCGGCGGGAGCCCAGACACGCAGGGGCAGGCCCCACCACCTGCACACGTCTCTGCTGGGGAGCAGAGCGCTAGGGACATGACGTCTGTCAGGCACCTTCTGGGCGCCCACGGAGTCAGCCTCCGGGAGTGTGGGGCTGCAGACCACAGCCAGGGGACCTGGGAGCCTTGTGCTCTCCGTGCGGCGCTGAGTCTGGGCGGCCAAGCAACCGCTGGTGGAGCCCTGCACTTGCCCTCCCCTCCCCTCTACGAGAGGCCTCACTGCTGGAGGGCTCGGCAGTGTGCAAGCCACCGGCTCCTAAGCCTTCCCCAAGGACGCCCGGGGCCTAGATGCAAAGGCAAGGCAGGAGTGGAGCTGAGGCCAGGAAGGCGCCAGTGGCCTCTCCCAGCATCGCACAGCCTGCTCCTTCCCGGGCAGCAAGCCTAGCAGCGAGGCAAGCCTGGGCAAGTCTCGCCCAGGGCAGAGCAGCCTCGCGCAAGGCACTTGACTAGATCCGGCCTCTGAGCAGAGCTGGAGCTCTGCCGTCCTGGAGGCACACTCGGCTCGGCCCAAGCAGGGCTTGCAGCTGCACGCGGCTTGGCTCCCTCGACTCTTCCCAAGGAGGCTCGCTTCCAAGCGGACCGTGCACTTGGCTTCCAGGCAGGGACGCCCCGCGCCTCCTGCAGGTCTTGGCACAGGGGCTGCTTCCCCTGAGCGGAGGCTGTGGGCGGCAGCCCAGACACGCAGGGGCAGGCCCCAACCACCTGCACACGTCTCTGCTGGTGGGGAGAGCACTAGGGAAATGACGTCTGTCAGGCACCTTCTGGGCGCTCACGGAGTCAGCCTCCGGGTGTGTGGGGCTGCAGACCACAGCCAGGGGCCCTGGGAAGCCTGGTGCTCTCCGTGCTGTGCTGAGTCTGGGCGGCCAAGCGACCGCTGGAGGAGCCCTGCACTTGCCAGTCCCTTCCCTATGACAGAGCTCTCACGGCTGGAGGGCTTGGCAGCGTGCACCCCACCGGCCCCTAAGCCCTCCGCAAGGACGCCTGGGGACTAGGTGCAAAGGCAAGGCAGGAGTGGAGCTGAGGCCAGGAAGGCGCCAGGAGCGTCTGCCTGTCTGGCGCAGCCTGCTCCTTCCCGGGCAGGAAGCCTAGCAGCGAGGCAAGTCTGGGCAAGGCTCGCCCAGGGCAGAGCAGCCTCACGCCAGCAACTCTGCCAGATCGGGCCTCTGAGCAGAGCTGGAGCTCTGCCGTACTGGAGGCTCACTGGGCTCCGCCCAAGGAGTGAGTGCAGACGCACGCAGCTGGGCTGCCTCCTCTTCTCCCGAGGAGGCTCGCTTCCCGCATGCTGTGCGCTAGGCTTCCAGGCGGGGGCGCCCCGCGCCCCCTACAGGTCTTGGCTCAGGGGCTGCTTCCCTGGAGCTGGGGCTGCCGGCGGGAGCCCAGACACGCAGGGGCAGGCCCCACCACCTGCACACGTCTCTGCCGGGGAGCAGAGCGCTAGGGACATGACGTCTGTCAGGCACCTTCTGGGCGCCCACGGAGTCAGCCTCCGGGAGTGTGGGGCTGCAGACCACAGCCAGGGGACCTGGGAGCCTTGTGCTCTCCGTGCGGCGCTGAGTCTGGGCGGCCAAGCAACCGCTGGTGGAGCCCTGCACTTGCCCTCCCCTCCCCTCTACGAGAGGCCTCACTGCTGGAGGGCTCGGCAGTGTGCAAGCCACCGGCTCCTAAGCCTTCCCCAAGGACGCCCGGGGCCTAGATGCAAAGGCAAGGCAGGAGTGGAGCTGAGGCCAGGAAGGCGCCAGTGGCCTCTCCCAGCATCGCACAGCCTGCTCCTTCCCGGGCAGCAAGCCTAGCAGCGAGGCAAGCCTGGGCAAGTCTCGCCCAGGGCAGAGCAGCCTCGCGCAAGGCACTTGACTAGATCCGGCCTCTGAGCAGAGCTGGAGCTCTGCCGTCCTGGAGGCACACTCGGCTCGGCCCAAGCAGGGCTTGCAGCTGCACGCGGCTTGGCTCCCTCGACTCTTCCCAAGGAGGCTCGCTTCCAAGCGGACCGTGCACTTGGCTTCCAGGCAGGGACGCCCCGCGCCTCCTGCAGGTCTTGGCACAGGGGCTGCTTCCCCTGAGCGGAGGCTGTGGGCGGCAGCCCAGACACGCAGGGGCAGGCCCCAACCACCTGCACACGTCTCTGCTGGTGGGGAGAGCACTAGGGAAATGACGTCTGTCAGGCACCTTCTGGGCGCTCACGGAGTCAGCCTCCGGGTGTGTGGGGCTGCAGACCACAGCCAGGGGCCCTGGGAAGCCTGGTGCTCTCCGTGCTGTGCTGAGTCTGGGCGGCCAAGCGACCGCTGGAGGAGCCCTGCACTTGCCATTCCCTTCCCTATGACAGAGCTCTCACGGCTGGAGGGCTTGGCAGCGTGCACCCCACCGGCCCCTAAGCCCTCCGCAAGGACGCCTGGGGACTAGGTGCAAAGGCAAGGCAGGAGTGGAGCTGAGGCCAGGAAGGCGCCAGGAGCGTCTGCCTGTCTGGCGCAGCCTGCTCCTTCCCGGGCAGGAAGCCTAGCAGCGAGGCAAGTCTGGGCAAGGCTCGCCCAGGGCAGAGCAGCCTCACGCCAGCAACTCTGCCAGATCGGGCCTCTGAGCAGAGCTGGAGCTCTGCCGTACTGGAGGCTCACTGGGCTCCGCCCAAGGAGTGAGTGCAGACGCACGCAGCTGGGCTGCCTCCTCTTCTCCCGAGGAGGCTCGCTTCCCGCATGCTGTGCGCTAGGCTTCCAGGCGGGGGCGCCCCGCGCCCCCTACAGGTCTTGGCTCAGGGGCTGCTTCCCTGGAGCTGGGGCTGCCGGCGGGAGCCCAGACACGCAGGGGCAGGCCCCACCACCTGCACACGTCTCTGCTGGGGAGCAGAGCGCTAGGGACATGACGTCTGTCAGGCACCTTCTGGGCGCCCACGGAGTCAGCCTCCGGGAGTGTGGGGCTGCAGACCACAGCCAGGGGACCTGGGAGCCTTGTGCTCTCCGTGCGGCGCTGAGTCTGGGCGGCCAAGCAACCGCTGGTGGAGCCCTGCACTTGCCCTCCCCTCCCCTCTACGAGAGGCCTCACTGCTGGAGGGCTCGGCAGTGTGCAAGCCACCGGCTCCTAAGCCTTCCCCAAGGACGCCCGGGGCCTAGATGCAAAGGCAAGGCAGGAGTGGAGCTGAGGCCAGGAAGGCGCCAGTGGCCTCTCCCAGCATCGCACAGCCTGCTCCTTCCCGGGCAGCAAGCCTAGCAGCGAGGCAAGCCTGGGCAAGTCTCGCCCAGGGCAGAGCAGCCTCGCGCAAGGCACTTGACTAGATCCGGCCTCTGAGCAGAGCTGGAGCTCTGCCGTCCTGGAGGCACACTCGGCTCGGCCCAAGCAGGGCTTGCAGCTGCACGCGGCTTGGCTCCCTCGACTCTTCCCAAGGAGGCTCGCTTCCAAGCGGACCGTGCACTTGGCTTCCAGGCAGGGACGCCCCGCGCCTCCTGCAGGTCTTGGCACAGGGGCTGCTTCCCCTGAGCGGAGGCTGTGGGCGGCAGCCCAGACACGCAGGGGCAGGCCCCAACCACCTGCACACGTCTCTGCTGGTGGGGAGAGCACTAGGGAAATGACGTCTGTCAGGCACCTTCTGGGCGCTCACGGAGTCAGCCTCCGGGTGTGTGGGGCTGCAGACCACAGCCAGGGGCCCTGGGAAGCCTGGTGCTCTCCGTGCTGTGCTGAGTCTGGGCGGCCAAGCGACCGCTGGAGGAGCCCTGCACTTGCCAGTCCCTTCCCTATGACAGAGCTCTCACGGCTGGAGGGCTTGGCAGCGTGCACCCCACCGGCCCCTAAGCCCTCCGCAAGGACGCCTGGGGACTAGGTGCAAAGGCAAGGCAGGAGTGGAGCTGAGGCCAGGAAGGCGCCAGGAGTGTCTGCCTGTCTGGCGCAGCCTGCTCCTTCCCGGGCAGGAAGCCTAGAAGCGAGGCAAGTCTGGGCAAGGCTCGCCCAGGGCAGAGCAGCCTCACGCCAGCAACTCTGCCAGATCGGGCCTCTGAGCAGAGCTGGAGCTCTGCCGTACTGGAGGCTCACTGGGCTCCGCCCAAGGAGTGAGTGCAGACGCACGCAGCTGGGCTGCCTCCTCTTCTCCCGAGGAGGCTCGCTTCCCGCATGCTGTGCGCTAGGCTTCCAGGCGGGGGCGCCCCGCGCCCCCTACAGGTCTTGGCTCAGGGGCTGCTTCCCTGGAGCTGGGGCTGCCGGCGGGAGCCCAGACACGCAGGGGCAGGCCCCACCACCTGCACACGTCTCTGCCGGGGAGCAGAGCGCTAGGGACATGACGTCTGTCAGGCACCTTCTGGGCGCCCACGGAGTCAGCCTCCGGGAGTGTGGGGCTGCAGACCACAGCCAGGGGACCTGGGAGCCTTGTGCTCTCCGTGCGGCGCTGAGTCTGGGCGGCCAAGCAACCGCTGGTGGAGCCCTGCACTTGCCCTCCCCTCCCCTCTACGAGAGGCCTCACTGCTGGAGGGCTCGGCAGTGTGCAAGCCACCGGCTCCTAAGCCTTCCCCAAGGACGCCCGGGGCCTAGATGCAAAGGCAAGGCAGGAGTGGAGCTGAGGCCAGGAAGGCGCCAGTGGCCTCTCCCAGCATCGCACAGCCTGCTCCTTCCCGGGCAGCAAGCCTAGCAGCGAGGCAAGCCTGGGCAAGTCTCGCCCAGGGCAGAGCAGCCTCGCGCAAGGCACTTGACTAGATCCGGCCTCTGAGCAGAGCTGGAGCTCTGCCGTCCTGGAGGCACACTCGGCTCGGCCCAAGCAGGGCTTGCAGCTGCACGCGGCTTGGCTCCCTCGACTCTTCCCAAGGAGGCTCGCTTCCAAGCGGACCGTGCACTTGGCTTCCAGGCAGGGACGCCCCGCGCCTCCTGCAGGTCTTGGCACAGGGGCTGCTTCCCCTGAGCGGAGGCTGTGGGTGGCAGCCCAGACACGCAGGGGCAGGCCCCAACCACCTGCACACGTCTCTGCTGGTGGGGAGAGCACTAGGGAAATGACGTCTGTCAGGCACCTTCTGGGCGCTCACGGAGTCAGCCTCCGGGTGTGTGGGGCTGCAGACCACAGCCAGGGGCCCTGGGAAGCCTGGTGCTCTCCGTGCTGTGCTGAGTCTGGGCGGCCAAGCGACCGCTGGAGGAGCCCTGCACTTGCCATTCCCTTCCCTATGACAGAGCTCTCACGGCTGGAGGGCTTGGCAGCGTGCACCCCACCGGCCCCTAAGCCCTCCGCAAGGACGCCTGGGGACTAGGTGCAAAGGCAAGGCAGGAGTGGAGCTGAGGCCAGGAAGGCGCCAGGAGCGTCTGCCTGTCTGGCGCAGCCTGCTCCTTCCCGGGCAGGAAGCCTAGCAGCGAGGCAAGTCTGGGCAAGGCTCGCCCAGGGCAGAGCAGCCTCACGCCAGCAACTCTGCCAGATCGGGCCTCTGAGCAGAGCTGGAGCTCTGCCGTACTGGAGGCTCACTGGGCTCCGCCCAAGGAGTGAGTGCAGACGCACGCAGCTGGGCTGCCTCCTCTTCTCCCGAGGAGGCTCGCTTCCCGCATGCTGTGCGCTAGGCTTCCAGGCGGGGGCGCCCCGCGCCCCCTACAGGTCTTGGCTCAGGCGCTGCTTCCCTGGAGCTGGGGCTGCCGGCGGGAGCCCAGACACGCAGGGGCAGGCCCCACCACCTGCACACGTCTCTGCTGGGGAGCAGAGCGCTAGGGACATGACGTCTGTCAGGCACCTTCTGGGCGCCCACGGAGTCAGCCTCCGGGAGTGTGGGGCTGCAGACCACAGCCAGGGGACCTGGGAGCCTTGTGCTCTCCGTGCGGCGCTGAGTCTGGGCGGCCAAGCAACCGCTGGTGGAGCCCTGCACTTGCCCTCCCCTCCCCTCTACGAGAGGCCTCACTGCTGGAGGGCTCGGCAGTGTGCAAGCCACCGGCTCCTAAGCCTTCCCCAAGGACGCCCGGGGCCTAGATGCAAAGGCAAGGCAGGAGTGGAGCTGAGGCCAGGAAGGCGCCAGTGGCCTCTCCCAGCATCGCACAGCCTGCTCCTTCCCGGGCAGCAAGCCTAGCAGCGAGGCAAGCCTGGGCAAGTCTCGCCCAGGGCAGAGCAGCCTCGCGCAAGGCACTTGACTAGATCCGGCCTCTGAGCAGAGCTGGAGCTCTGCCGTCCTGGAGGCACACTCGGCTCGGCCCAAGCAGGGCTTGCAGCTGCACGCGGCTTGGCTCCCTCGACTCTTCCCAAGGAGGCTCGCTTCCAAGCGGACCGTGCACTTGGCTTCCAGGCAGGGACGCCCCGCGCCTCCTGCAGGTCTTGGCACAGGGGCTGCTTCCCCTGAGCGGAGGCTGTGGGCGGCAGCCCAGACACGCAGGGGCAGGCCCCAACCACCTGCACACGTCTCTGCTGGTGGGGAGAGCACTAGGGAAATGACGTCTGTCAGGCACCTTCTGGGCGCTCACGGAGTCAGCCTCCGGGTGTGTGGGGCTGCAGACCACAGCCAGGGGCCCTGGGAAGCCTGGTGCTCTCCGTGCTGTGCTGAGTCTGGGCGGCCAAGCGACCGCTGGAGGAGCCCTGCACTTGCCAGTCCCTTCCCTATGACAGAGCTCTCACGGCTGGAGGGCTTGGCAGCGTGCACCCCACCGGCCCCTAAGCCCTCCGCAAGGACGCCTGGGGACTAGGTGCAAAGGCAAGGCAGGAGTGGAGCTGAGGCCAGGAAGGCGCCAGGAGCGTCTGCCTGTCTGGCGCAGCCTGCTCCTTCCCGGGCAGGAAGCCTAGCAGCGAGGCAAGTCTGGGCAAGGCTCGCCCAGGGCAGAGCAGCCTCACGCCAGCAACTCTGCCAGATCGGGCCTCTGAGCAGAGCTGGAGCTCTGCCGTACTGGAGGCTCACTGGGCTCCGCCCAAGGAGTGAGTGCAGACGCACGCAGCTGGGCTGCCTCCTCTTCTCCCGAGGAGGCTCGCTTCCCGCATGCTGTGCGCTAGGCTTCCAGGCGGGGGCGCCCCGCGCCCCCTACAGGTCTTGGCTCAGGGGCTGCTTCCCTGGAGCTGGGGCTGCCGGCGGGAGCCCAGACACGCAGGGGCAGGCCCCACCACCTGCACACGTCTCTGCCGGGGAGCAGAGCGCTAGGGACATGACGTCTGTCAGGCACCTTCTGGGCGCCCACGGAGTCAGCCTCCGGGAGTGTGGGGCTGCAGACCACAGCCAGGGGACCTGGGAGCCTTGTGCTCTCCGTGCGGCGCTGAGTCTGGGCGGCCAAGCAACCGCTGGTGGAGCCCTGCACTTGCCCTCCCCTCCCCTCTACGAGAGGCCTCACTGCTGGAGGGCTCGGCAGTGTGCAAGCCACCGGCTCCTAAGCCTTCCCCAAGGACGCCCGGGGCCTAGATGCAAAGGCAAGGCAGGAGTGGAGCTGAGGCCAGGAAGGCGCCAGTGGCCTCTCCCAGCATCGCACAGCCTGCTCCTTCCCGGGCAGCAAGCCTAGCAGCGAGGCAAGCCTGGGCAAGTCTCGCCCAGGGCAGAGCAGCCTCGCGCAAGGCACTTGACTAGATCCGGCCTCTGAGCAGAGCTGGAGCTCTGCCGTCCTGGAGGCACACTCGGCTCGGCCCAAGCAGGGCTTGCAGCTGCACGCGGCTTGGCTCCCTCGACTCTTCCCAAGGAGGCTCGCTTCCAAGCGGACCGTGCACTTGGCTTCCAGGCAGGGACGCCCCGCGCCTCCTGCAGGTCTTGGCACAGGGGCTGCTTCCCCTGAGCGGAGGCTGTGGGCGGCAGCCCAGACACGCAGGGGCAGGCCCCAACCACCTGCACACGTCTCTGCTGGTGGGGAGAGCACTAGGGAAATGACGTCTGTCAGGCACCTTCTGGGCGCTCACGGAGTCAGCCTCCGGGTGTGTGGGGCTGCAGACCACAGCCAGGGGCCCTGGGAAGCCTGGTGCTCTCCGTGCTGTGCTGAGTCTGGGCGGCCAAGCGACCGCTGGAGGAGCCCTGCACTTGCCAGTCCCTTCCCTATGACAGAGCTCTCACGGCTGGAGGGCTTGGCAGCGTGCACCCCACCGGCCCCTAAGCCCTCCGCAAGGACGCCTGGGGACTAGGTGCAAAGGCAAGGCAGGAGTGGAGCTGAGGCCAGGAAGGCGCCAGGAGCGTCTGCCTGTCTGGCGCAGCCTGCTCCTTCCCGGGCAGGAAGCCTAGCAGCGAGGCCAGTCTGGGCAAGGCTCGCCCAGGGCAGAGCAGCCTCACGCCAGCAACTCTGCCAGATCGGGCCTCTGAGCAGAGCTGGAGCTCTGCCGTACTGGAGGCTCACTGGGCTCCGCCCAAGGAGTGAGTGCAGACGCACGCAGCTGGGCTGCCTCCTCTTCTCCCGAGGAGGCTCGCTTCCCGCATGCTGTGCGCTAGGCTTCCAGGCGGGGGCGCCCCGCGCCCCCTACAGGTCTTGGCTCAGGGGCTGCTTCCCTGGAGCTGGGGCTGCCGGCGGGAGCCCAGACACGCAGGGGCAGGCCCCACCACCTGCACACGTCTCTGCCGGGGAGCAGAGCGCTAGGGACATGACGTCTGTCAGGCACCTTCTGGGCGCCCACGGAGTCAGCCTCCGGGAGTGTGGGGCTGCAGACCACAGCCAGGGGACCTGGGAGCCTTGTGCTCTCCGTGCGGCGCTGAGTCTGGGCGGCCAAGCAACCGCTGGTGGAGCCCTGCACTTGCCCTCCCCTCCCCTCTACGAGAGGCCTCACTGCTGGAGGGCTCGGCAGTGTGCAAGCCACCGGCTCCTAAGCCTTCCCCAAGGACGCCCGGGGCCTAGATGCAAAGGCAAGGCAGGAGTGGAGCTGAGGCCAGGAAGGCGCCAGTGACCTCTCCCAGCATCGCACAGCCTGCTCCTTCCCGGGCAGCAAGCCTAGCAGCGAGGCAAGCCTGGGCAAGTCTCGCCCAGGGCAGAGCAGCCTCGCGCAAGGCACTTGACTAGATCCGGCCTCTGAGCAGAGCTGGAGCTCTGCCGTCCTGGAGGCACACTCGGCTCGGCCCAAGCAGGGCTTGCAGCTGCACGCGGCTTGGCTCCCTCGACTCTTCCCAAGGAGGCTCGCTTCCAAGCGGACCGTGCACTTGGCTTCCAGGCAGGGACGCCCCGCGCCTCCTGCAGGTCTTGGCACAGGGGCTGCTTCCCCTGAGCGGAGGCTGTGGGCGGCAGCCCAGACACGCAGGGGCAGGCCCCAACCACCTGCACACGTCTCTGCTGGTGGGGAGAACACTAGGGAAATGACGTCTGTCAGGCACCTTCTGGGCGCTCACGGAGTCAGCCTCCGGGTGTGTGGGGCTGCAGACCACAGCCAGGGGCCCTGGGAAGCCTGGTGCTCTCCGTGCTGTGCTGAGTCTGGGCGGCCAAGCGACCGCTGGAGGAGCCCTGCACTTGCCATTCCCTTCCCTATGACAGAGCTCTCACGGCTGGAGGGCTTGGCAGCGTGCACCCCACCGGCCCCTAAGCCCTCCGCAAGGACGCCTGGGGACTAGGTGCAAAGGCAAGGCAGGAGTGGAGCTGAGGCCAGGAAGGCGCCAGGAGCGTCTGCCTGTCTGGCGCAGCCTGCTCCTTCCCGGGCAGGAAGCCTAGCAGCGAGGCAAGTCTGGGCAAGGCTCGCCCAGGGCAGAGCAGCCTCACGCCAGCAACTCTGCCAGATCGGGCCTCTGAGCAGAGCTGGAGCTCTGCCGTACTGGAGGCTCACTGGGCTCCGCCCAAGGAGTGAGTGCAGACGCACGCAGCTGGGCTGCCTCCTCTTCTCCCGAGGAGGCTCGCTTCCCGCATGCTGTGCGCTAGGCTTCCAGGCGGGGGCGCCCCGCGCCCCCTACAGGTCTTGGCTCAGGCGCTGCTTCCCTGGAGCTGGGGCTGCCGGCGGGAGCCCAGACACGCAGGGGCAGGCCCCACCACCTGCACACGTCTCTGCTGGGGAGCAGAGCGCTAGGGACATGACGTCTGTCAGGCACCTTCTGGGTGCCCACGGAGTCAGCCTCCGGGAGTGTGGGGCTGCAGACCACAGCCAGGGGACCTGGGAGCCTTGTGCTCTCCGTGCGGCGCTGAGTCTGGGCGGCCAAGCAACCGCTGGTGGAGCCCTGCACTTGCCCTCCCCTCCCCTCTACGAGAGGCCTCACTGCTGGAGGGCTCGGCAGTGTGCAAGCCACCGGCTCCTAAGCCTTCCCCAAGGACGCCCGGGGCCTAGATGCAAAGGCAAGGCAGGAGTGGAGCTGAGGCCAGGAAGGCGCCAGTGGCCTCTCCCAGCATCGCACAGCCTGCTCCTTCCCGGGCAGCAAGCCTAGCAGCGAGGCAAGCCTGGGCAAGTCTCGCCCAGGGCAGAGCAGCCTCGCGCAAGGCACTTGACTAGATCCGGCCTCTGAGCAGAGCTGGAGCTCTGCCGTCCTGGAGGCACACTCGGCTCGGCCCAAGCAGGGCTTGCAGCTGCACGCGGCTTGGCTCCCTCGACTCTTCCCAAGGAGGCTCGCTTCCAAGCGGACCGTGCACTTGGCTTCCAGGCAGGGACGCCCCGCGCCTCCTGCAGGTCTTGGCACAGGGGCTGCTTCCCCTGAGCGGAGGCTGTGGGCGGCAGCCCAGACACGCAGGGGCAGGCCCCAACCACCTGCACACGTCTCTGCTGGTGGGGAGAGCACTAGGGAAATGACGTCTGTCAGGCACCTTCTGGGCGCTCACGGAGTCAGCCTCCGGGTGTGTGGGGCTGCAGACCACAGCCAGGGGCCCTGGGAAGCCTGGTGCTCTCCGTGCTGTGCTGAGTCTGGGCGGCCAAGCGACCGCTGGAGGAGCCCTGCACTTGCCATTCCCTTCCCTATGACAGAGCTCTCACGGCTGGAGGGCTTGGCAGCGTGCACCCCACCGGCCCCTAAGCCCTCCGCAAGGACGCCTGGGGACTAGGTGCAAAGGCAAGGCAGGAGTGGAGCTGAGGCCAGGAAGGCGCCAGGAGCGTCTGCCTGTCTGGCGCAGCCTGCTCCTTCCCGGGCAGGAAGCCTAGCAGCGAGGCAAGTCTGGGCAAGGCTCGCCCAGGGCAGAGCAGCCTCACGCCAGCAACTCTGCCAGATCGGGCCTCTGAGCAGAGCTGGAGCTCTGCCGTACTGGAGGCTCACTGGGCTCCGCCCAAGGAGTGAGTGCAGACGCACGCAGCTGGGCTGCCTCCTCTTCTCCCGAGGAGGCTCGCTTCCCGCATGCTGTGCACTAGGCTTCCAGGCGGGGGCGCCCCGCCCCCCCTACAGGTCTTGGCTCAGGGGCTGCTTCCCTGGAGCTGGGGCTGCCGGCGGGAGCCCAGACAGGCAGGGGCAGGCCCCAACCACCTGCACACGTCTCTGCTGGTGGGGAGAGCACTAGGGAAATGACGTCTGTCAGGCACCTTCTGGGCGCTCACGGAGTCAGCCTCCGGGTGTGTGGGGCTGCAGACCACAGCCAGGGGCCCTGGGAAGCCTGGTGCTCTCCGTGCTGTGCTGAGTCTGGGCGGCCAAGCGACCGCTGGAGGAGCCCTGCACTTGCCAGTCCCTTCCCTATGACAGAGCTCTCACGGCTGGAGGGCTTGGCAGCGTGCACCCCACCGGCCCCTAAGCCCTCCGCAAGGACGCCTGGGGACTAGGTGCAAAGGCAAGGCAGGAGTGGAGCTGAGGCCAGGAAGGCGCCAGGAGCGTCTGCCTGTCTGGCGCAGCCTGCTCCTTCCCGGGCAGGAAGCCTAGCAGCGAGGCAAGTCTGGGCAAGGCTCGCCCAGGGCAGAGCAGCCTCACGCCAGCAACTCTGCCAGATCGGGCCTCTGAGCAGAGCTGGAGCTCTGCCGTACTGGAGGCTCACTGGGCTCCGCCCAAGGAGTGAGTGCAGACGCACGCAGCTGGGCTGCCTCCTCTTCTCCCGAGGAGGCTCGCTTCCCGCATGCTGTGCGCTAGGCTTCCAGGCGGGGGCGCCCCGCGCCCCCTACAGGTCTTGGCTCAGGGGCTGCTTCCCTGGAGCTGGGGCTGCCGGCGGGAGCCCAGACACGCAGGGGCAGGCCCCACCACCTGCACACGTCTCTGCCGGGGAGCAGAGCGCTAGGGACATGACGTCTGTCAGGCACCTTCTGGGCGCCCACGGAGTCAGCCTCCGGGAGTGTGGGGCTGCAGACCACAGCCAGGGGACCTGGGAGCCTTGTGCTCTCCGTGCGGCGCTGAGTCTGGGCGGCCAAGCAACCGCTGGTGGAGCCCTGCACTTGCCCTCCCCTCCCCTCTACGAGAGGCCTCACTGCTGGAGGGCTCGGCAGTGTGCAAGCCACCGGCTCCTAAGCCTTCCCCAAGGACGCCCGGGGCCTAGATGCAAAGGCAAGGCAGGAGTGGAGCTGAGGCCAGGAAGGCGCCAGTGGCCTCTCCCAGCATCGCACAGCCTGCTCCTTCCCGGGCAGCAAGCCTAGCAGCGAGGCAAGCCTGGGCAAGTCTCGCCCAGGGCAGAGCAGCCTCGCGCAAGGCACTTGACTAGATCCGGCCTCTGAGCAGAGCTGGAGCTCTGCCGTCCTGGAGGCACACTCGGCTCGGCCCAAGCAGGGCTTGCAGCTGCACGCGGCTTGGCTCCCTCGACTCTTCCCAAGGAGGCTCGCTTCCAAGCGGACCGTGCACTTGGCTTCCAGGCAGGGACGCCCCGCGCCTCCTGCAGGTCTTGGCACAGGGGCTGCTTCCCCTGAGCGGAGGCTGTGGGCGGCAGCCCAGACACGCAGGGGCAGGCCCCAACCACCTGCACACGTCTCTGCTGGTGGGGAGAGCACTAGGGAAATGACGTCTGTCAGGCACCTTCTGGGCGCTCACGGAGTCAGCCTCCGGGTGTGTGGGGCTGCAGACCACAGCCAGGGGCCCTGGGAAGCCTGGTGCTCTCCGTGCTGTGCTGAGTCTGGGCGGCCAAGCGACCGCTGGAGGAGCCCTGCACTTGCCAGTCCCTTCCCTATGACAGAGCTCTCACGGCTGGAGGGCTTGGCAGCGTGCACCCCACCGGCCCCTAAGCCCTCCGCAAGGACGCCTGGGGACTAGGTGCAAAGGCAAGGCAGGAGTGGAGCTGAGGCCAGGAAGGCGCCAGGAGCGTCTGCCTGTCTGGCGCAGCCTGCTCCTTCCCGGGCAGGAAGCCTAGCAGCGAGGCCAGTCTGGGCAAGGCTCGCCCAGGGCAGAGCAGCCTCACGCCAGCAACTCTGCCAGATCGGGCCTCTGAGCAGAGCTGGAGCTCTGCCGTACTGGAGGCTCACTGGGCTCCGCCCAAGGAGTGAGTGCAGACGCACGCAGCTGGGCTGCCTCCTCTTCTCCCGAGGAGGCTCGCTTCCCGCATGCTGTGCGCTAGGCTTCCAGGCGGGGGCGCCCCGCGCCCCCTACAGGTCTTGGCTCAGGGGCTGCTTCCCTGGAGCTGGGGCTGCCGGCGGGAGCCCAGACACGCAGGGGCAGGCCCCACCACCTGCACACGTCTCTGCCAGGGAGCAGAGCGCTAGGGACATGACGTCTGTCAGGCACCTTCTGGGCGCCCACGGAGTCAGCCTCCGGGAGTGTGGGGCTGCAGACCACAGCCAGGGGACCTGGGAGCCTTGTGCTCTCCGTGCGGCGCTGAGTCTGGGCGGCCAAGCAACCGCTGGTGGAGCCCTGCACTTGCCCTCCCCTCCCCTCTACGAGAGGCCTCACTGCTGGAGGGCTCGGCAGTGTGCAAGCCACCGGCTCCTAAGCCTTCCCCAAGGACGCCCGGGGCCTAGATGCAAAGGCAAGGCAGGAGTGGAGCTGAGGCCAGGAAGGCGCCAGTGACCTCTCCCAGCATCGCACAGCCTGCTCCTTCCCGGGCAGCAAGCCTAGCAGCGAGGCAAGCCTGGGCAAGTCTCGCCCAGGGCAGAGCAGCCTCGCGCAAGGCACTTGACTAGATCCGGCCTCTGAGCAGAGCTGGAGCTCTGCCGTCCTGGAGGCACACTCGGCTCGGCCCAAGCAGGGCTTGCAGCTGCACGCGGCTTGGCTCCCTCGACTCTTCCCAAGGAGGCTCGCTTCCAAGCGGACCGTGCACTTGGCTTCCAGGCAGGGACGCCCCGCGCCTCCTGCAGGTCTTGGCACAGGGGCTGCTTCCCCTGAGCGGAGGCTGTGGGCGGCAGCCCAGACACGCAGGGGCAGGCCCCAACCACCTGCACACGTCTCTGCTGGTGGGGAGAACACTAGGGAAATGACGTCTGTCAGGCACCTTCTGGGCGCTCACGGAGTCAGCCTCCGGGTGTGTGGGGCTGCAGACCACAGCCAGGGGCCCTGGGAAGCCTGGTGCTCTCCGTGCTGTGCTGAGTCTGGGCGGCCAAGCGACCGCTGGAGGAGCCCTGCACTTGCCATTCCCTTCCCTATGACAGAGCTCTCACGGCTGGAGGGCTTGGCAGCGTGCACCCCACCGGCCCCTAAGCCCTCCGCAAGGACGCCTGGGGACTAGGTGCAAAGGCAAGGCAGGAGTGGAGCTGAGGCCAGGAAGGCGCCAGGAGCGTCTGCCTGTCTGGCGCAGCCTGCTCCTTCCCGGGCAGGAAGCCTAGCAGCGAGGCAAGTCTGGGCAAGGCTCGCCCAGGGCAGAGCAGCCTCACGCCAGCAACTCTGCCAGATCGGGCCTCTGAGCAGAGCTGGAGCTCTGCCGTACTGGAGGCTCACTGGGCTCCGCCCAAGGAGTGAGTGCAGACGCACGCAGCTGGGCTGCCTCCTCTTCTCCCGAGGAGGCTCGCTTCCCGCATGCTGTGCGCTAGGCTTCCAGGCGGGGGCGCCCCGCGCCCCCTACAGGTCTTGGCTCAGGCGCTGCTTCCCTGGAGCTGGGGCTGCCGGCGGGAGCCCAGACACGCAGGGGCAGGCCCCACCACCTGCACACGTCTCTGCTGGGGAGCAGAGCGCTAGGGACATGACGTCTGTCAGGCACCTTCTGGGCGCCCACGGAGTCAGCCTCCGGGAGTGTGGGGCTGCAGACCACAGCCAGGGGACCTGGGAGCCTTGTGCTCTCCGTGCGGCGCTGAGTCTGGGCGGCCAAGCAACCGCTGGTGGAGCCCTGCACTTGCCCTCCCCTCCCCTCTACGAGAGGCCTCACTGCTGGAGGGCTCGGCAGTGTGCAAGCCACCGGCTCCTAAGCCTTCCCCAAGGACGCCCGGGGCCTAGATGCAAAGGCAAGGCAGGAGTGGAGCTGAGGCCAGGAAGGCGCCAGTGGCCTCTCCCAGCATCGCACAGCCTGCTCCTTCCCGGGCAGCAAGCCTAGCAGCGAGGCAAGCCTGGGCAAGTCTCGCCCAGGGCAGAGCAGCCTCGCGCAAGGCACTTGACTAGATCCGGCCTCTGAGCAGAGCTGGAGCTCTGCCGTCCTGGAGGCACACTCGGCTCGGCCCAAGCAGGGCTTGCAGCTGCACGCGGCTTGGCTCCCTCGACTCTTCCCAAGGAGGCTCGCTTCCAAGCGGACCGTGCACTTGGCTTCCAGGCAGGGACGCCCCGCGCCTCCTGCAGGTCTTGGCACAGGGGCTGCTTCCCCTGAGCGGAGGCTGTGGGCGGCAGCCCAGACACGCAGGGGCAGGCCCCAACCGCCTGCACACGTCTCTGCTGGTGGGGAGAGCACTAGGGAAATGACGTCTGTCAGGCACCTTCTGGGCGCTCACGGAGTCAGCCTCCGGGTGTGTGGGGCTGCAGACCACAGCCAGGGGCCCTGGGAAGCCTGGTGCTCTCCGTGCTGTGCTGAGTCTGGGCGGCCAAGCGACCGCTGGAGGAGCCCTGCACTTGCCAGTCCCTTCCCTATGACAGAGCTCTCACGGCTGGAGGGCTTGGCAGCGTGCACCCCACCGGCCCCTAAGCCCTCCGCAAGGACGCCTGGGGACTAGGTGCAAAGGCAAGGCAGGAGTGGAGCTGAGGCCAGGAAGGCGCCAGGAGCGTCTGCCTGTCTGGCGCAGCCTGCTCCTTCCCGGGCAGGAAGCCTAGCAGCGAGGCAAGTCTGGGCAAGGCTCGCCCAGGGCAGAGCAGCCTCACGCCAGCAACTCTGCCAGATCGGGCCTCTGAGCAGAGCTGGAGCTCTGCCGTACTGGAGGCTCACTGGGCTCCGCCCAAGGAGTGAGTGCAGACGCACGCAGCTGGGCTGCCTCCTCTTCTCCCGAGGAGGCTCGCTTCCCGCATGCTGTGCGCTAGGCTTCCAGGCGGGGGCGCCCCGCGCCCCCTACAGGTCTTGGCTCAGGGGCTGCTTCCCTGGAGCTGGGGCTGCCGGCGGGAGCCCAGACACGCAGGGGCAGGCCCCACCACCTGCACACGTCTCTGCCGGGGAGCAGAGCGCTAGGGACATGACGTCTGTCAGGCACCTTCTGGGCGCCCACGGAGTCAGCCTCCGGGAGTGTGGGGCTGCAGACCACAGCCAGGGGACCTGGGAGCCTTGTGCTCTCCGTGCGGCGCTGAGTCTGGGCGGCCAAGCAACCGCTGGTGGAGCCCTGCACTTGCCCTCCCCTCCCCTCTACGAGAGGCCTCACTGCTGGAGGGCTCGGCAGTGTGCAAGCCACCGGCTCCTAAGCCTTCCCCAAGGACGCCCGGGGCCTAGATGCAAAGGCAAGGCAGGAGTGGAGCTGAGGCCAGGAAGGCGCCAGTGGCCTCTCCCAGCATCGCACAGCCTGCTCCTTCCCGGGCAGCAAGCCTAGCAGCGAGGCAAGCCTGGGCAAGTCTCGCCCAGGGCAGAGCAGCCTCGCGCAAGGCACTTGACTAGATCCGGCCTCTGAGCAGAGCTGGAGCTCTGCCGTCCTGGAGGCACACTCGGCTCGGCCCAAGCAGGGCTTGCAGCTGCACGCGGCTTGGCTCCCTCGACTCTTCCCAAGGAGGCTCGCTTCCAAGCGGACCGTGCACTTGGCTTCCAGGCAGGGACGCCCCGCGCCTCCTGCAGGTCTTGGCACAGGGGCTGCTTCCCCTGAGCGGAGGCTGTGGGCGGCAGCCCAGACACGCAGGGGCAGGCCCCAACCACCTGCACACGTCTCTGCTGGTGGGGAGAGCACTAGGGAAATGACGTCTGTCAGGCACCTTCTGGGCGCTCACGGAGTCAGCCTCCGGGTGTGTGGGGCTGCAGACCACAGCCAGGGGCCCTGGGAAGCCTGGTGCTCTCCGTGCTGTGCTGAGTCTGGGCGGCCAAGCGACCGCTGGAGGAGCCCTGCACTTGCCAGTCCCTTCCCTATGACAGAGCTCTCACGGCTGGAGGGCTTGGCAGCGTGCACCCCACCGGCCCCTAAGCCCTCCGCAAGGACGCCTGGGGACTAGGTGCAAAGGCAAGGCAGGAGTGGAGCTGAGGCCAGGAAGGCGCCAGGAGCGTCTGCCTGTCTGGCGCAGCCTGCTCCTTCCCGGGCAGGAAGCCTAGCAGCGAGGCAAGTCTGGGCAAGGCTCGCCCAGGGCAGAGCAGCCTCACGCCAGCAACTCTGCCAGATCGGGCCTCTGAGCAGAGCTGGAGCTCTGCCGTACTGGAGGCTCACTGGGCTCCGCCCAAGGAGTGAGTGCAGACGCACGCAGCTGGGCTGCCTCCTCTTCTCCCGAGGAGGCTCGCTTCCCGCATGCTGTGCGCTAGGCTTCCAGGCGGGGGCGCCCGCGCCCCCTACAGGTCTTGGCTCAGGCGCTGCTTCCCTGGAGCTGGGGCTGCCGGCGGGAGCCCAGACACGCAGGGGCAGGCCCCACCACCTGCACACGTCTCTGCTGGGGAGCAGAGCGCTAGGGACATGACGTCTTCTGTCAGGCACCTTCTGGGCGCCCACGAGTCAGCCTCCGGGAGTGTGGGGCTGCAGACCACAGCCAGGGGACCTGGGAGCCTTGTGCTACTCCGTCGCGGCGCTGAGTCTGGGCGGCCAAGCAACCGCTGGTGGAGCCCTGCACTTGCCCTCCCCTCCCCTCTACGAGAGGCCTCACTGCTGAGGAGGGCTCGGCAGTGTGCAAGCCACCGGCTCCTAAGCCTTCCCCAAGGACGCCCGGGCCTAGATGCAAAGGCAAGGCAGGAGTGGAGCTGAGGCCAGGAAGGCGCCAGTGGCCTCTCCCAGCATCGCACAGCCTGCTCCTTCCCGGGCAGCAAGCCTAGCAGCGAGGCAAAGCCTGGGCAAGTCTCGCCCAGGGCAGAGCAGCCTCGCGCAAGGCACTTGACTAGATCCGGCTCTGAGCAGAGCTGGAGCTCTGCCGTCCTGGAGGCACACTCGGCTCGGCCCAAGCAGGGCTTGCAGCTGCACGCGGCTTGGCTCCCTCGACTCTTCCCAAGGAGGCTCGCTTCCAAGCGGACCGTGCACTTGGCTTCCAGGCAGGGACGCCCCGCGCCTCCTGCAGTCTTGGCACAGGGGCTGCTTCCCCTGAGCGGAGGCTGTGGGCGGCAGCCCAGACACGCAGGGGCAGGCCCCAACCACCTGCACACGTCTCTGCTGTGGGGAGAGCACTAGGGAAATGACGTCTGTCAGGCACCTTCTGGGCGCTCACGGAGTCAGCCTCCGGGTGTGTGGGGCTGCAGACCACAGCCAGGGGCCCTGGGAAGCCTGGTGCTCTCCGTGCTGTGCTGAGTCTGGGCGCCCAAGCGACCGCTGGAGGAGCCCTGCACTTGCCATTCCCTTCCCTATGACAGAGCTCTCACGGCTGGAGGGCTTGGCAGCGCTGCACCCCACCGGCCCCTAAGCCCTCCGCAAGGACGCCTGGGGACTAGGTGCAAAGGCAAGGCAGGAGTGGAGCTGAGGCCAGGAAGGCCGCCAGGAGCGTCTGTCCTGTCTGGCGCAGCCTGCTCCTTCCCGGGCAGGAAGCCTAGCAGCGAGGCAAGTCTGGGCAAGGCTCGCCCAGGGCAGAGCAGCCTCACGCCAGCCAACTCTGCCAGATCGGGCCTCTGAGCAGAGCTGGAGCTCTGCCGTACTGGAGGCTCACCTGGGCTCCGCCCAAGGAGTGAGTGCAGACCGCACGCAGCTGGGCTGCCTCCTCTTCTCCCGAGGAGGCTCGCTTCCCGCATGCTGTGCGCTAGGCTTCCAGGCGGGGGCGCCCCGCGCCCCCTACAGGTCTTGGCTCAGGGGCCTGCTTCCCTGGAGCTGGGGCTGCCGGCGGGAGCCCAGACACGCAAGGGGCAGGGCCCCACCACCTAGCACACGTCACTGCTGGGGAGCAGAGCGCTAGGGACATGACGTCTGTCAGGCACCTGCTGGGCGCCCACGGAGTCAGCCTCCGGGAGTGTGGGGCTTGCAGACCACACAGCCAGGGGACCTGGGAGCCTTGTGCTCTCCGTTGCGGCGCTGAGTCTGGGCGGCCAAGCGCAACCCGCTTGGTGGATAGCCCTGCACTTGCCCTCCCCTCCCCTCTACGAGAGGCTC
>NW_026292147.1:0-24074 GCF_023091745.1 Budorcas taxicolor | reverse complement strand
AAGCTGTGTTTGGGGGGACATTATTGTTTATTGTTGGCCTCTATGGTAGAATCTGTGGGGGACCGGAGAGGCGGTGGTTTACCTGTGACGGAGGTGGCAGTTCGAGTCCATTTATCTCCAACTCGTGAACTTAACCGATACAAAGTTATATAATAGCATTTAATTTTTCGATTTGACAGTTCCATCTATGATTTTACTAATTTTTACTTGTAACTGTAAATGCATCTCTTGAAAATTATTAGGACTGCATATTATGTCTTTAAAACATATTGACATAAAGGACACGTTTCTTTAATTTATGAGCTTCCTCGTTATCTTTTCTTTCCAAAACTACTCATCCTACCCACCTTAGAATTCTATTAAGGGTGGTTCAATTTTTGCCAGTCATTTGTTTGTACGGAGGAGGCACTTTATTTTATTTTTTGAGATTGTTAGAAGACTTCTTTATCTTCATTGAGATTCAAGGTTGCAAATCATTTATATGGATCCTAAGGTAAGTAACGTGTTGCCAGAAAATGAAATAAATCCAAAAATTTCATATTTTGATTTAGTTAGAACTTTCGGAGAAGAGCAAGTGTCCTTTTACTTTCCTCGATCAGGAATTAGTAACAATTGACTTATGTTCATTCCATGAACTTCACAATGAAATGCAGTGGTTATATGGGTTCAAAGAATGCCACGAATGACATCTATGAAATACTTCAAATAGTCCTGTGTAAGTTGTATTGACATCTTCTGCTCATTTTTTAACCTTAAAAAAAGGACTAAATCTTGTATAACATGATGACTCAAGTTTTTAATTGACAGCTTACGGAAGGTTTTTTTGGTTCTCAAAAGTTTCAGATTGATAATTCTATTCTCAGAGTTGATCTTACGTTGGATTATTGGATATACATTACACGTGTGAGTCCACATACACATTGGCAGTTATAACTGAACGTAAGACTTTTTCCTATTCTGACGGCTGGTAGGAGGAATAGAAGAATATCGGCACTTCTTTCCGCAATCAATATTTTGGGCTTTAGCAATGGATATGGCTGAGGATATTGACTAATGATCGATTCGATAGACTTGTCCAAAGAGTTTGGATGTGTCTAATCTGGAAATTATAGAGGAAACTCACCAGCATTATTTAAATCATTCATTTAGTCAAAGCAAACCATTAGACCAAAAATCTGTGTGCTAATAGAGCTTTACCAGTCAATACCAAGGGAAACATTGGTCTCACTGTACTGCCTGGTAAAATGATGTCAAACATGATGAAAAAAAATGAGAAAATAGCTCAATCAATTTTAAGTGTTTGTATATTTTGACATTTTAATTTTAAACGTTTTACATAAAAGACACCGTTAATCCATTAGCTCAAATCTGTTAAATTTGTTATGTTAAAATCACGTGATTCGCACGTTGCGCATAAAAAAATACATACAAAGTTAAATTAGTCATTTAACTTATAACTCATTCTCACAAAACGTCACCCGATCCCCAATTTAAGCTTGTATGCTTTTTATTTTTACGCGTGCCGTGCGAATCACATGACCTTAACTGAGCAAATTTAACATAAATGAGTTAATAGGCTAACAATGTCCCTTATTCAAAATGTTAAGTACTAAAGTATCCGATTTGAAATGATTGAGACCATATTATCAAAACAAGCAAACATTTAGGATTAATTGAGTCATTTTCTCTAAAAAAATTTATGAAGAAGATCAATCAAGTCAAATATAAGGAAGAAGAATAAATAAGAATTTATTTTTGTTATGCTTTATTTTTATTATTTTATCCCAATAAATAGTTCTTTTGTCATTTACCCCCAAAAAAGTAGTCATTTGTCCAGATTGGTTAGCTACAAGTATCTAGACTAGAGAGTCTTGATAGATAGTCCTTAATTTATTAGGTAGTGCATTTAGTCTTAAGATGTCATCTAGTTAAATTCCTTGTTTCAAGGCGTAGTTAGTTAATTTTTTTCTGACAAAAAACATGAATTTTCACCATTTTTAGTTAAGCACTTTATTCTGACCAAAAAAAAAAAAAAAGAAAGAAAGTTAAGCACTTCATATTCTAGAATGCGATTATAAGCTAGATGACCAAAAGCATATATCCAAGTAAAACGCTCCACATTGTTTAATTGCTTAAAATCTGTTGTTTTTTTTTAATTCAAAGGAGATTTAAATCGTACAACATATATTAAAAAATGTCACTTACTAGAATTAATATCACAATTTCTTGCACTTATAGCGAGAGACATATCACTAAACCAAAGGCTTGTTAATAAATATCTAATGTGTTCTGCAACAGGCCATTAAGGTTTAATTAATTGCGGTGTTAACCCCACAAAGGTCCACACAGGCGGCTTGGCATGGATTAGAAATATACTAAGCACCACTAATATGGGTGAATTTACGCTAACCATCAATGTCTTACCACGTTTATTTCTTTAGCAATTTCAAATCACCACTAGGATGATAAAGTTTCTCACAAGTAAAATTTGTCAAGGGATATGATGGCCGTCATCTCAAGTTTAGTAAGCACAGGGTTTTTTTGAGTCCTAATAGGAATATTCCTCGTTGGATTAGATTTTTTTAATTCTAATTATATTGATTATGGTTATAGTACTGTTAATAAACAACTTCTTAGATCTTGGAAAATCTTATATTTTATTGAAGCCAAGAAGGACAGCAATGTGTGGGACAGAATAAGGAATTTGGTTTTACATTCAAAGTGTAGGGTTATCTTCCGTTGGTGAGGGTTTTAAATTTTGTGTTTTAAATTCGTTGTTTTCATGCAAGCACGTAGAATTTACCATTTTTTTTGACTATTTGACTGTTTCGTATCTCCATACTTGTTTTAACTTCTTGATTTTATGGTCAAGTTTGATTCCGGTCCAGCCTAAGTCTCATCAAAATAAAACAACACAAATTAGCACACATCGAATTTGTTGGCCAAGTTCTAGTTTGAATTTTTTGATGTTGTAAAATTCTAAGTATGACAATATATTATAAGTACCTCAATCTAAATTATCTTCTAAAAAAGAAACTTATTAAATTTAATTCTATGTTGACACCTACAAAACAAATATAGAAAAGAAATAACAGTTTTTGATAAGTGGACAACCATTAAAGTAAGGAAAATTTATATAGAAAAAATGAACCTCAAAGTTTTAAGGTAAATATTATTTTACCTTCCATCTCACTCCATTATAACCAGCTTTGAGTGCACATTAAATTGCATAAATCAATTAACCTTTTTTTTTTTTTTCATTTTGTAAGAGAATGTTATACATTTAGGTAATCTGCGTCATAGATAATACTTGCATGAAGTTTTAAATTAGTCATCAATCTTATTTTCTTTCCAAATTGTGCACTGAATTTTTTTTTTTTTTTGATTCATTTTTCCTACTCTGTTACTTTTTTGGAGTTAGTTTTAATGAATTTTTTTAATAAAGTGGACAAAATTTCAATTGCCATACTATTTTAAGAGCACTAAGATTAGATCGTGCCTAATACACATTAATAAACCCAAACTAACAAAAACACTTTGTCATTAAACAACACTTTATCATTAAATTTATAGGATATCAATATTCTACCAAAAACATCTAGATTTTCTAGTTACACCAACAATATTCCACACAAATCATCTAAAACTATTCAAGTCACTTAAATAGTATTCGAGTAAAATGCACCATACCCCCATGTGTTTTCACAAAGTTGCATCATAAATCCTGTGTTTTAAAAAGTCGCGTTATAAACCCTGTGTTATGGAAAACGTTGCATATAACCCCCCGCCGTCTATTTTTCTATCAATTTTAACGTGAGTGTAATACACACGCTTGAAATGCAAGTATGACATTTATCAAGCTTTAAAACACATACAGAAGGACGAAAATACTATTTTTAACATCAGTTGCTAATTGCCCATTGTGTTTTCGATAAGGTTGTAAATGACCCCTTGTGTTTTCGATAAGGTTGTAAATTGCCCCTTGTATTTTTTATAAGGTTTCTAATTGCCCCTATGTTTTTTTATAAAGATGTAAATTGCTCCTTCAAAGATAAAAAAATAAAAAAAATTGACAATCCTAGAGAGAAAAACTATTTCAAAGTGATTTTTCTTCGATTTGAAGTTGATTTTGCACTGATTTAAAGATTTTAATCTACTTGTAGAAGAACGTGATTCCAAATGAAGATACGATTATTGCTAGTTGCAATATGACTTTGAACTTCAAGCATAAGATTTATATTTTTTATGGTGGACATCAATATTCTGTTATATAAGCTATATCTTTTTTTATTCTTTTAATTAAATGATATTTATTAATTTAAGGTTGTAGATCTCCTTAGAAGGTAGACTAGCACATGATTCTGATATTGCAAAATAAAAAATGTTGTAAATACCTCCCTCTAATATTAAAAAAGTGATAAATACCCCCTTCTGATATCAAAAAAGTTATAAATACCCCCTTTGACGGATTTATCTTTAAACGAGGACAATTTTATCTTTTTACAAGGCTAACTAACAGAGTTAAACATAATTTGAGTTTGGGGTGTGTATGCAACGTTTTTCATAACACAGGGTTTATAACGCAACTTTTTAAAACACAGGGTTTATGATACAACTTTGTGAAAATACAGAAAGGTATGGTGCATTTTACTCAATAGTATTCCAACAAAAATATTAAGGAGAAAGTATATATTTATGTGCCTTTCTATGGCAAAACTTCAGCTATGACAGAAATGTTGTGGCATATGACAATTTTACTAGCTAAAAAATGAACATTTATTAAAACCAATTGTGAAAACCTAAAGAAATGAGTAAATTAAAACAGAACATTCTTCAGTGGATGCTTTGAAATGAATAAAAGCTTATTGGGTGATTTAAAACTTTGTGCAAGTTAGTGGCATGTGGGGCAAATTACCACATATATATATATATATATATATATATATATATATATATATATATATATATATATAAGATCAAAGTTATGAGAAAAATAATTTAAGAACCAAAAATGTAACAATAATGTAAGAGCAAAGAATCAAACAAAAGCAAATGAATCTGTTGTAAAAGTAGACATAGCGACTTAGCCAAAAGAACAATATAGACATAACAAAGACACAAAGTTTGCCAAAGTGAAGTGCTAGAGCGGGCATCTGGGCTGACTCGCCCCACAGCTCGCATAGGTCATGGGAATGAAAGAACTAGAGACATAAAGAGTTTTGACCACGAGATTAGGACTTAGAAGTTTATACTTAATATTAACATAAATGGTGCATTATCAAACGTGATTGTCTCGGAAATTATCAATTCTATCTAGTCTTCTAATAATATGAACGCTAGCTAGATTTCAGGCGGCCACCGCAATCTTCTTGACATAATCCTTGAAATAATTTAGTTTTATAAAAAAACAAAAAAGACCTCCTCTTTTCTCATAGGACAAATACTTAGAAGTCAAACTTGTCTCTCTCTTTTAGGCTCAAGGAAAATTGTCAAACAATATTTTCTGTCGGTTATTTCCGAAATACCATCTTTTAATTATTTATCGGGTATATATGTTACACAGTTTTGGCAATTGAGCTTCACAGTTTGTCAATAATGCCCTTTCTTTCTTCGTCCAAATCGTTGTAGTTTCATTGAATTTCTCTTGATATATTTCCTTTTCGGTTCAATACAAATGAAGATACATTTGTCTGCTACCATTTGTTATACTTTTGTTTTAATTTTATCTTCGATACCAATATCCATGTCCATCGACACATTGACTATATTGCACTCTATTACTTGTAATGAAACCTTAGTCTCAGCACAAAAGAAGTTCCAGCTCGGGTTCTTCAGTCCTGGAAATTCGAAAAAGTTTTACTTGGGCATATGGTTCAATATCGTGCCAATTGACATAGTGTGGATAGCTAACAGAGAACACCCTCTCAATGATACTTGTGGTGTTGTTAGAATTGGAAATGATGGAAACTTGATCCTTGTGGAGAAAACAGAAAGGATGGTCTGGTCTACCAGCGTCCATAATATATCGTCAAGGAGAAGCACTGTTGCGCAACTTTTAGACTCGGGAAATCTTGTTTTGAGAGACGGAAATGAAGAAGGAACTATTCTCTGGCAAAGCTTCGATCATCCATCGCATGCCTTGTTACCTGGGATGAAGATCGGGTGGGACTTGTGGACTGGTCTGAGTCGAAATCTTACATCCTGGAAAGATTCAGACGACCCTTCTCCCGGAGAATATACACATGGTCTCGACCTTCAAGGACTACCACAAGTAACAATCTGGAAAGCCGCTTCGAAGGAATTTAGAAGTGGACCATGGAATGGAGTGGAATTCAGTGACTTAACTTACCTACCTAATAACATTCGTTTCTCCACAGAAGTTACCGTAGATTCCAAAGAGGTATACTATGAACTTCGTCTGAATGACAATTCGTCTTTACTGAAGGCAACTATTAGCTATACTGGTGTGCTTCAACTCTCTATACGAGACAATAGCAGCAATGCCTGGAATGTCATGTATGAGTTGCCCCCCAACTATTGTGGCTTTTATGGTTACTGTGGTCCCAATGCTGTTTGCACTATAAGCGATGCTCTAATTTGCAGCTGTATGATTGGATATACGCCTAAAAATTTTCAAGATTGGGATGATCGTATTTGGTCTGGTGGATGTATACGAGAAAATCCATTCAATTGTTCAGAAACAGGACTATTTAAAGAATTACAGGGTTTGAAAATGCCTGATTTTTTGCAGTACGGGGTGAATACGAGTATGTCTCTGGAGGAATGTGAAGCTGAATGCTCCAAGAATTGCTCATGTACAGCTTATGCTAATGCAAATGCAAATGCTACTGGAGCAGGTCATGGTTGCTTGCTCTGGTTTGGAGATCTAATCGATGTCAGGAAGTTAACCATCCATTCAAATCAGAAACTTCACATTCGGATTACAGCTGCAGATCTTGGTAAGTACTGCAATTCATCTATTTCATGTGATATGATCATGAATGGATTAGGCTAAATATTTGAACCTTACCCTTTAATTTTTAACTTTTCTAGTCACTACAAGAAAATTGGTCTGGGGCGACGAAGGTTTCTCGTCGCCCTTTCGTCGCCTACACCCATTGGGCGACCAAAAACCGATGGTCGAGAAAATCCTTGTCGCTATTTTATCATTTGGTCGCATTTTGGTGGCCAAATCGGAAATATATATATATATATATATATATATATATATATATATATAATATATGTAATTTTTTTACATTTCGTAGCCCCTTGGTCGCAATATTTAGAAAAATAAATTATTAGTTAATTTTTATAATTAGCAATTTTATTAATTAATTCGTTAATTTTTGTATCAATTAATTATGCATGGTCGCCCCATGGTGGCCATTTTTTGTCGCCATTAGGTCGCAAATTATTTTTAATATTTTTTTGTTAATTATTTAATTTGGTGGCCATGTGGTAGCCAATTTTTGTAGCAATAATTTGGTGGCCATGTGGTAGCCATACTTTCGTCACCATTAGGTAGCCAAAAAAATTTTATTTTTATTTTATTAATTATTTACGTTGGTCGCCATTTGGTAGCCAAAATTTTTAGCCAATTTTGGTGGCCATATGGTAGCTATTTTATCGTCGCCACTAAGTAGCCAAAATTTTTAATTATTTTTTTTTATTAATTAATTTTCATCTCCATGTGGTAGCGAAATAATAGTCGCCATGTGGTAGCTAAGTTTTTGTCGCCATTTCGTCGCCACACAATAATTTTAAAAAAAATAAAAATTAAATTTAATATTTACAAAACCAAAATTAATTTAATATACGCATATTTAAATATACGTCACGATGCTCAGCAATTTTGAGTACGCCAGTTGCTGCTCCTCAAGTCATGCTTACTTTGATCATTCAACAAAAAGACTATAAACTACTAACTTAAAGTAAAGCTACAACATTACATATTACATAAGTGCAAGTCTTTCATACATTATAACCATAAACACAAAGATAACATAGGAAATATCCAAGCAAGCACTTACAAGGATGGGGCTCTTGAGCATAAGACTCATTCACATAATGCACGACATCAAATGGCTTGACCTCAGCCTCTTGAGCCATGAATCCCAACTCTGGCTCACCTGAAATTAATGTTAGTAAATGATGGTGAGTTTCCACGACTCAAAGAGGATACCCCTCGGCACTTCAACAATAACACTTCAACACTTTAAATAATGCAACACTTAGTAATTCCACATGTAAAAATCACTTAAAATACATTGATTAGGTAACGAAGTAAGTTACCTAACCTCAAGCATATATGTCCATATATTAACCAATTCCGACCCTACTTGATTCCAACTCAAGCTCTAACAACACAACACAAAAGAATGTAAAACAACACTTAAACTAACTTTCTTTAACAATACTTCAATTTTTTAGCAACACATTCCGCAATTACTCAATCAAATAATACCCAAACAACCACCTATCAATTAACCAGCGAAGCATGCACCTAAACCACCCCGAGGGTAGCCCAAATAGCCCCCAAAATCAGCCCAACCAGCGTTGGCAAACCCACTGTCGGCGCTGAAAAATTCAGCCCACAAACACCACAAACATTTCCACCATTTTGTGTTGTAAGGTCATTATGCTATGTAATATTGATACAAGTACGCATATACACTTCATATACAAGAAATAACTCAAGAATCAACTTAAATTTTAGCTAAATATCTCAACAAACATCATAAATAATCAATTATATACGCAATTATTATCTCAACAAACATCATAACAATATCTCACCTACAACATTATTTCAAATATAATATCTCAACACGAATATAAAAGATAGTGAATTAGAAGACTAACTTGAGCCGTAATAGTCTGGTCTATCACACAAAACAAACTCCAATCCTACAAAAAAATATTTCAAAGATCCAACATTAATAAAAACAGAAAAAAATCTACAATAAAATAAAATAAAATAAAATAAAATAAAACAGAAAAAGGGAAAATGTATATAAAAAAAATCTGAAAAAATGAAAAAAAAATAACAGTAAAATAAAAGCTAAATGCACACACACACACACATATATATATAGGATCTATATATAAAAAAAAGGGAAAATGGAAAATAAAAAAAATAGAAAAAAAGGGAAAAAACGAAAAAAAAAAAACTGAAAATAAAAATCTGAAAAAAATGAAAATAAAAAAAATAACATTAAAATAAAAGCTAAATGGATATATATATATATATATATATAATATATATATATATAGGATCTATATAAAAAAAAATAGAAAAAAGAGAAAAACGAAAATAAAAAAAAACAGAAAAAAATGCATATATATATTATCCATATTTATATAGGATTTATATAAAAAGTATGATTTAAATATATAAAAAAAAGGTAAAAACAAAAATAAAAAAAACAGAAAAAAAGAATGCATATACCTATATGTATAAAGTTTAAGCTATACATATATCTATTTTAAGCTATATATATATGTGCAAATAGGTGCACACACACACACACACACACACACACACACACACACACACACACATATATATATATATATATATATATATAGATATACATATACATACATACTATATTCATAATGTAATAAACAAAGTAAAAAATAATACATACCATTGAGGGGTCGGGTAGGGTGGTGGGATGGGGTAGGGTAGGGTGGGGGTGGGGTGGGGTGAGGGGTGGGATGGGGTGGGGTTTTTGAAAGAAAAATAAAAATCTAAGTCTTACTAAAACTAGGGGGCAACGTTCTGCCCCCTGTTTTTAGTAAAAGGGGGCGACCAAAGGGCCACCAAGCCCTTTGGTCGCCCTCTTAAATTAGAGCGCTGCCCTCTAATTTAAGTGGTTCTCACGACCAAAGGGCGACGAGCACTTTGGTCGCCCAAAAACCCTAATTTTATTTTATTTTATTTTTTTATAATTTTTTATTTTTAATTTATATGTTTCTAATTTCTTCGCCCCTTCGTAGCTATTGGCAACCAAATGGCGACCAAAATTTTACTTTTCGTCGCCATTTGGTAGCCAATGACCACCACGAGGCTACGAATTATTATGCAAAATATGGAATTTATTTCATATAATCATTTCTTTTGTTTTAAATGGCTCTTCTAAACTAAATATCATCTTTTATTATAGTCAATCTTCAATTTATACTAATTTATTGATACTAGTGCGAAGTTAGAATTTGATTGGTATACGAAAAACTAATGACAATGCATAAAATCTTCATTGTTTTTCACTTTGTATTTCAGCAAAACTACTTTTTGTTAATTAGAATATAGAAGTATTAATCATCAATTTATTTTCGTGCTCTTATATCTTAAATATGTGCAACTTCATACCATTAAATAAACCATAAAATATATTTTTAATCACAAGAAAATAGATCTAGTACAAATTTGTAATATACTTGTTATTATTAATTCTTATGTTTTAAATTAATCTAACTTCTATGAACATGGACATTTCGTCGCCCCTTCGTAGCCATTGGCGACCAAAGGGCGACCAAAATTTCACTTTTCGTCGCCATTTGGTGGCCAATGGCCACCACGAGGTTACGAACTATTATGCAAAAGATGGAATTTATTTCATATAATCACTTCTTTTGTTTTAAATAGCTCTTCTAAGCTAAATATCACATTTTATTATAGTCAATCTTCAATTTATGCTAATTCATTGATACTAGTGCGAAGTTAAATTTTTAATCAAAAGAAAATAGATCTAGTACAAATTTGTAATATACTTGTTATTATTAATTCTTATGTTTTAAATCAATCTAACTTCTATGAACATTGACATTTCGTCACCCCTTCGTAGCTATTGGCGACCAAAGGGTGACCAAAATTTTACTTTTCGTCGCCATTTGGTGGCCAATGGCCACCACGGGGCTACGAACTATTATGCAAAAGATGAAATTTATTTCATATAATCATTTCTTTTGTTTTAAATAGCTCTTCTAACTAAATATCATCTTTTATTATAGTCAATCTTCAATTTACGCTAATTCATTGATACTAGTGCGAAGTTAAATTTTTGATTGGTATACGAAAAAACTAATGACAATGTATAAAATCTTCATTGTTTTTCATTTTGTATTTCAGCAACACTACTTTTTGTTAATTAGAATATAGAAGTATTAATCATCAATTTATTTTCGTCCTCTTATAACTTAAATATGTGCAACCTCATACCATTAAATAAACCATAAAATATATTTTTAATCGAAAGAAAATAGATCTAGTACAAATTTGTAATATACTTGTTATTACTAATTCTTATGTTTTAAATCAATCTAACTTATATGAACATAGACATTTCGCCGCCCCTTTGTAGCCATTGGCGATCAAAGGGCGACCAAAATTTTACTTTTCGTCGCCATTTGGTGGTCAATGGCCACCACGAGGCTACGAACTATTATGCAAAAGATGAAATTTATTTCATATAATCACTTCTTTTGTTTTAAATAGCTCTTCTAAGCTAAATATCATCTTTTATTATAGTCAATCTTCAATTTACGCTAATTCATTAATACTAGTGCGAAGTTAAATTTTTAATCAAAAGAAAATAGATCTAGTACAAATTTGTAATTTACTTGTTATTATTAATTCTTATGTTTTAAATCAATCTAACTTCTATGAACATGGACATTTCGTCGCCCCTTCGTAGCCATTGGCGACCAAAGGGCGACCAAAATTTTACTTTTCGTCGCCATTTGGTGGCCAATGGCCACCACGGGGCTACGAACTATTATGCAAAAGATGGAGTTTATTTCATATAATCACTTCTTTTGTTTTAAATGGCTCTTCTAAACTAAATATCATCTTTTATTATAGTCAATATTCAATTTACGTTAATTCATTGATACTAATGCAAAGTTAAATTTTTGATTGGTATACAAAAAACTAATGACAATGCATAAAATCTTCATTCTTTTTCACTTTGTATTTCAGCAACACTGCTTTTTGTAAATTAGAATATAGAAGTATTAATCATTAATTTATTTTCGTGCTCTTATATCTTAAATATGTGCAACCTCATACCATTAAATAAATCATAAAATATACTTTTAATCAAAAGAAAATAGATCTAGTACAAATTTGTAATATACTTGTTATTATTAATTCTTATGTTTTAAATCAATCTAACTTATATGAACATGGACATTTCGTCGCCCTTTCGTAGCCATTGGCGACCAAAGGGTGACCAAAATTTTATTTTTCGTCGATATTTGGTGGCCAATGGCCACCACCAGGCTACGAACTATTATATTATGCAAAAGATGGAATTTATTTCATATAATCACTTCTTTTGTTTTAAATAGCTCTTCTAAGTTAAATATCATCTTTTATTATAGTCAATTTTCAATTTACGCTAATTCATTGATACTAGTGCGAAGTTAAATTTTTAATCAAAAGAAAATAGATCTAGTACAAATTTGTAATATACTTGTTATTATTAATTCTTATGTTTTAAATCAATCTAACTTCTATGAACATGGACATTTCGTCGCCCCTTCGTAGCTATTGGCGACCAAAGGGCGACCAAAATGTTACTTTTCGTCGCCATTTGGTGGCCAATGGCCATCACGGGGCTACGGACTATTATGCAAAAGATGAAATTTATTTCATATAATCACTTCTTTTATTTTAAATAGCTCTTCTAAACTAAATATCATCTTTTATTACAGTCAATCTTCAATTTACGCTAATTCATTGATACTATTGCGAAATTAAATTTTTGATTGGTATACTAAAAACTAATGACAATGCATAAAATCTTCATTGTTTTTCACTTTGTATTTCAGCAACACTACTTTTTGTTAATTAGAATATAGAAGTATTAATCATCAATTTATTTTCGTGCTCTTATATCTTAAATATGTGCAATCTCATACCATTAAATAAACCATAAAATATATTTTTAATCAAAAGAAAATAGATCTAGTACAAATTTGTAATATACTTGTTATTATTAATTCTTATGTTTTAAATCAATCTAACTTCTATGAACATGGACATTTCGTCGCCCTTCGTAGCCATTGGCGACCAAAGGGCGACCAAAATTTTACATTACGTCGCCATTTGGTAGCCAATGGCCACCACGAGGCTACGAACTATTATGCAAAAGATGAAATTTATTTCATATAATCACTTCTTTTGTTTTAAATGGCTCTTCTAAACTAAATATCATCTTTTATTATTGTCAATCTTCAATTTACGTTAATTCATTTATACTAGTGCGAAGTTAAATTTTTGATTGGTATACGAAAAACTAATGACAATGCATAAAATCTTCATTGTTTTTCACTTTGTATTTCAGCAACACTACTTTTTGTTAATTAGAATATAGAAGTATTAATCATCAATTTATTTTCGTGCTCTTATATCTTAAATATGTGCAATCTCATACCATTAAATAAATAATAAAATATATTTTTAATCAAAAGAAAATAGATCTAATACAAACTTGTAATATACTTGTTATTATTAATTCTTATGTTTTAAATCAATCTAACTTCTATGAACATTGATATTTCGTCGCCCCTTCGTAGCCATTGGCGACCAAAGGGCGACCAAACTTTTACTTTTCGTCGCCATTTGGTGGCCAATGGCCACCACGGGGCTACGAACTATTATGCAAAAGATGAAATTTATTTCATATAATCATTTCGTTTGTTTTAAATAGCTCTTCTAAACTAAATATCATCTTTTATTATAGTCAATCTTCAATTTACGCTAATTCATTGATACTAGTGCGAAGTTAAATTTTTGATTGGTATACGAAAAACTAATGACAATGCATAAAATCTTCATTGTTTTTCATTTTGTATTTCAGCAACACTACTTTTTGTTAATTAGAATATAGAAGTATTAATCATCAATTTATTTTCGTGCTCTTATATCTTAAATATGTGCAACCTCATACCATTAAATAAACCATAAAATATATTTTTAATCGAAAGAAAATAGATCTAGTACAAATTTGTAATATACTTGTTATTACTAATTCTTATGTTTTAAATCAATCTAACTTATATGAACATAGACATTTTGCCGCCCCTTCGTAGCCATTGGCGACCAAAGGGCGACCAAAATTTTACTTTTCGTCGCCATTTGGTGGTCAATGGCCACCACGAGGCTACGAACTATTATGCAAAAGATGAAATTTATTTCATATAATCACTTCTTTTGTTTTAAATAGCTCTTCTAAGCTAAATATCATCTTTTATTATAGTCAATCTTCAATTTACGCTAATTCATTGATACTAGTGCGAAGTTAAATTTTTAATCAAAAGAAAATAGATCTAGTACAAATTTGTAATATACTTGTTATTATTAATTCTTATGTTTTAAATCAATCTAACTTTTATGAACATGGACATTTCGTCGCCCCTTCGTAGCCATTGGCGACCAAAGGGCGACCAAAATTTTACTTTTCGTCGCCATTTGTTGGCCAATGGCCACCACGGGGCTACGAACTATTATGCAAAAGATGGAATTTATTTCATATAATCATTTATTTTGTTTTAAAAGGCTCTTCTAAACTAAATATCATCTTTTGTTATAGTCAATCTTCAATTTACGCTAATTCATTGATACTAGTGCGAAGTTAAATTTTTAATCAAAAGAAAATAGATCTAGTACAAATTTGTAATTTACTTGTTATTATTAATTCTTATGTTTTAAATCAATCTAACTTCTATAAACATGGACATTTCGTCGCCCCTTCGTAGCCATTGGCGACCAAAGGGCGACCAAAATTTTACTTTTCGTCGCCATTTGGTGGCCAATGGCCACCACGGGGCTACGAACTATTATGCAAAAGATGGAATTTATTTCATATAATCATTTCTTTTGTTTTAAAAGGCTCTTCTAAACTAAATATCATCTTTTGTTATAGTCAATCTTCAATTTACGCTAATTCATTGATACTAATGCGAAGTTAAATTTTTGATTGGTATACAAAAAATTAATGACAATGCATAAAATCTTCATTCTTTTTCACTTTGTATTTCAGCAACACTACTTTTTGTAAATTAGAATATAGAAGTATTAATCATTAATTTATTTTCGTGCTCTTATATCTTAAATATGTGCAACCTCATACCATTAAATAAATCATAAAATATATTTTTAATCAAAATAAAATAGATCTAGTACAAATTTGTAATATACTTGTTATTATTAATTCTTATGTTTTAAATCAATCTAACTTATATGAACATGGACATTTTGTCGCCCTTTCGTAGCCATTGGCGACCAGAGGGTGACCAAAATTTTATTTTTCGTCGATATTTGGTGGCCAATGGCCACCACAAGGCTACGAACTATTATGCAAAAGATGGAATTTATTTCATATAATTACTTCTTTTGTTTTAAATAGCTCTTCTAAGTTAAATATCATCTTTTATTATAGTCAATTTTCAATTTACGCTAATTCATTGATACTAGTGCGAAGTTAAATTTTTAATCAAAAGAAAATAGATCTAGTACAAATTTGTAATATACTTGTTATTATTAATTATTATGTTTTAAATCAATCTAACTTCTATGAACATGGACATTTCGTCGCCCCTTCGTAGCCATTGGCGACCAAAGGGCGACCAAAATTTTACTTTTCGTCGCCATTTGGTGGCCAATGGCCATCACGGGGCTACGAACTACTATGCAAAAGATGAAATTTATTTCATATAATCACTTCTTTTATTTTATATAGCTCTTCTAAACTAAATATCATCTTTTATTACAGTCAATCTTCAATTTACGCTAATTCATTGATACTATTGCGAAATTAAATTTTTGATTGGTATACGAAAAACAAATGACAATGCATAAAATCTTCATTATTTTTCACTTTGTATTTCAGCAACACTACTTTTTGTTAATTAGAATATAGAAGTATTAATCATCAATTTATTTTCGTGCTCTTATATCTTAAATATGTGCAACCTTATACCATTAAATAAACCATAAAATATATTTTTAATCAAAAGAAAATAGATCTAGTACAAATTTGTAATATACTCGTTATTATTAATTCTTATGTTTTAAATCAATCTAACTTCTATGAACATGGACATTTCGTCGCCCTTCGTAGCCATTGGCGACCAAAGGGCGACCAAAATTTTACATTACGTCGCCATTTGGTAGCCAATGGCCACCACGAGGCTACGAACTATTATGCAAAAGATGAAATTTATTTCATATAATCACTTCTTTTGTTTTAAATGGCTCTTCTAAACTAAATATCATCTTTTATTATTGTCAATCTTCAATTTACATTAATTCATTTATACTAGTGCGAAGTTAAATTTTTGATTGGTATACGAAAAACTAATGACAATGCATAAAATCTTCATTGTTTTTCACTTTGTATTTCAGCAACACTACTTTTTGTTAATTAGAATATAGAAGTATTAATCATCAATTTATTTTCGTGCTCTTTTATCTTAAATATGTGCAACCTCATACCATTAAATAAACCATAAAATATATTTTTAATCAAAAGAAAATAGATCTAGTACAAACTTGTAATATACTTGTTATTATTAATTCTTATGTTTTAAATCAATCTAACTTCTATGAACATTGATATTTCGTCGCCCCTTCGTAGCCATTGGCGACCAAAGGGCGACCAAAATTTTACTTTTCGTCGCCATTTGGTGGCCAATAGCCACCACGGGGCTACGAACTATTATGCAAAAGATGGAATTTATTTCATATAATCACTTCTTTTGTTTTAAATGGCTCTTCTAAACAAAATATCATCTTTTATTATAGTCAATCTTCAATTTACGCTAATTCATTGATACTATTGCGAAATTAAATTTTTGATTGGTATACGAAAAACTAATGACAATGCATAAAATCTTCATTATTTTTCACTTTGTATTTCAGCAACACTACTTTTTGTTAATTAGAATATAGAAGTATTAATCATCAATTTATTTTCGTGCTCTTATATCTTAAATATGTGCAACCTTATACCATTAAATAAACTATAAAATATATTTTTAATCAAAAGAAAATAGATCTAGTACAAATTTGTAATATACTTGTTATTATTAATTCTTATGTTTTAAATCAATCTAACTTCTATGAACATGGACATTTCGTCGCCCTTCGTAGCCATTGGCGACCAAAGGGCGACCAAAATTTTACATTACGTCGCCATTTGGTAGCCAATGGCCACCACGAGGCTACGAACTATTATGCAAAAGATGGAATTTATTTCATATAATCACTTCTTTTGTTTTAAATGGCTCTTCTAAACTAAATATCATCTTTTATTATAGTCAATCTTCAATTTACTCTAATTCATTGATACTAGTGCAAAGTTAGAATTTGATTGGTATACGAAAAACTAATGACAATGCATAAAATCTTCATTGTTATTCACTTTGTATTTCAGCAACACTACTTTTTGTTAATTAGAATATAGAAGTATTAATCATCAATTTATTTTCGTGCTCTTATATCTTAAATATGTGCAACTTCATACCATTAATAAACCATAAAATATATTTTCAATCAAAAGAAAATAGATATAGTACAAACTTGTAATGTACTTGTTATTATTAATTTTTATGTTTTAAATCAATCTAACTTCTATGAACATGGACATTTCGTCGCCCCTTTGTAGCCATTGGCGACCAAAGGGCGACCAAAATTTTACTTTTCGTCCCCATTTGGTGGCCAATGACCACCACGGGGCTACGGACTATTATGCAAAAGATGGAATTTATTTCATATAATCACTTGATATACGAAAAACTAATGACAATGCAAAAAATCTTCGTTGTTTTTCACTTTGTATTTCAGCAACACTACTTTTTGTTAATTAGAATATAGAAGTATTAATCATCAATTTATTTTCGTGCCCTTATATCTTAAATATGTGCAACCTCATACCATTAAATAAACCATAAAATATATTTTCAATCAAAAGAAAATAGATCTAGCACAAACTTGTAATGTACTTGTTATTATTAATTCTTATGTTTTAAATTAATCTAACTTCTATGAACATGGACATTTCGTCGCCCCTTCGTAGCCATTGGCGACCAAAGGGCGACCAAAATTTTACTTTTCGTCGCCATTTGGTAGCTAATGGCCACCACGAGGCTATGAACTATTATGCTAAAGATTGAATTTATTTCATATAATCACTTCTTCTATTTGGTAGCCAATGGCCACCACGAGGCTACGAACTAGTAAATCTTATAATATATTTTCAATCAAAACAAAAGAGATCTTACACATACTTGTAATGTATTTGTTATTATTAATTCTTATGTTCGAAATCAACTTAAATTTTCATGAACATGAATATTTCGTAGCCCCTTCGTAGCTAATGGCGACCAAAAGGCGACCAAACTTTTACTTTTTGTTGCCGTTTGGTGGCTAATGGCCACCACGAGACTACGAACTAGCATGCAAAAAATAAAATCTCTTTCATATAATCAATTCTTTTATTTTAAGTAGATCTTCTAAGCTAAATATTATCTTTTATTATAGTCATTCTTCAATTTATACTAATTCATTGATGTTAGTGCAAAATTATAATTTGATTGGTGTGCGAAAAACTAATGACAATGATACAATCTTCATTGTTTTTCAATTTATATTTCATAATTCCACTTTTGTTAAATATAGAATTATTAATCATTAATTCATTTTCATACTCTTATATCTTAAATATGTATAACTTTATACCATTAAGTAAACCTTATAATATATTTTCAATCAAAACAAAATAGATTTTAAACAAATTTCTAATGTATTTGTTATTATTAATTTTTATATTTTAAATCTACCTAACATTTTATGAACATAGATACTTCGTAGCCCCTTCGTGGCCATTAGCGACCAAAGGGCGACCAAACTTTTACGTTTTGTCGCCGTTTGGTGGCCAATGGCCACCACGGGGCTACGAACTATCATTCAAAATATAGAATTTAGTTGATATAATTAATTCTTTTATTTTATAACTTTTTTACTTTTTTTGTAATTTCTTTTTGAAAAATTAAATGATATTTGTCGCGTATGGGTCACCCTTTTGCGACCTAAGGGCGACCCTTATTTAGTTTATTTATTTAACTTTTTTTTTCTCAATTTATTTTTTTATAATTTTTACTTCTATAAATTTTTATATTTTTTGGTCGCCATTTGGTCGCTAAATAGCGACCAAATGGATACCATATTTATATTTTTTCTATTTTATAATTATTTTTTATAATTTATTTTTGGTAATTAAGATACGAACAAAAATTAATGATAACGGTGGCCATGTGGCGACCAAAAACTAATTAATCAAAAATTATCTTTGTTTTTTGCTATTTCGTCGCCATTTGGCTACCAAATGGCGACCATTTGTAATTTTCCCATTAACATATTTTTTTCGCACATTTTAGCCACCAAACGGTGACAAAATATTTTATTTCGTCGCCATTCGTTGCAAATGGCTACCAAACTTTTTTCGTCGCCATTTTTGGTAGCCTCAAGGCTGTTTTCTTGTAGTGAGTGTCAGAATCAAATTCAAACAAGGAAAAGAAGATGGTAGTGATCATAGTACTGGTGATGATCGCTGCATCCATATTCTTGCTTCTGTTATTTGTCTTGTTTTTCATTTGGAAGAGGAAATCACTCCAAGAAGGCAAGTTTCTCACACTTTACAAGATAGTTATTCTCTTTTTTCTTTAGGAAAAATATTATTTTAGAGCTTGAACTTGGTTTAATATATAATATAGGGTATGAATTTAAAAACTTTTATTGAAATAAAGGTTTGAACTTATAAAATGCAAATAACGGCGATACTATTTTGCTTAGGTGATATTTTTTTTTCTTTCTTTCTTTCAAACTCCTATTACCAAGTTCTAGCATTTAAATCACATTTTTCCCTTTTTATTGTTCATTTTACAGTGAATCTTATCAAAGATAATAAAAATGTCCTAGGAATATTAAGTCCAAGATTCTATCTTGTTCGAGGTAAACTAATAATGTAATGCTATATACCACTCTACTTTTCACACTTTTATACCACTTCTTAGTTGGCATGTTGACATGGCATGCCAAGTTGGCAAACTTTTTTTTTTTTTTTCTCTTCCTTGTTTTTTTTTTAATTTTTTTTTCTCTCTCTCTTATTAACGTTTCTTGTCAACGTTTATTTGCTATTATTTTCTCTCTCTCTCAGCAACGTTTTCTTCTTACTACTAACCCTAACAAAAAATCCCCAAATCAATTCAGCCAAAAAAAATTTATTTATTCTCTTCTATTGTTACTATTACATGGTGTGGTAAAAGATGAATGAGATTCTTGATATTGGTACGTTATCTTTATTCTTTATGGTTCATCTACATATTCTTCTGCTAAAATCCTCTACTGTTACATACGTGATATATATATATATATATATATATATATATATATATATATATATCACTTTATAAAACATATTGTTGTTGTTTGACAAGAATAAACATATATATGTCCAATTAATCACCTTGAAAAATCCTTTGGAACTCATACTACCTAACGTGTATCTTTGCAAGATCTGGGCATTGTTATTTATTCTCTTCTACAGGCAGGACTATAGGTAATCATGTCCCTTTGGTTTGTTTTTTATGGTTGGTTGGTTTTGTTTTTGGTCATTTTCATTTTTTTTGGTTTTGAAGTGTTAATGTGGATTTGATGATTGGCCAATATTCTGGACATTGTTTTGGATATGTACTTTTCCTAAGTAATGGTTTGATCATTTATGGTAAGCTCTCGAGGTGTATCTTTTTCGATTGGCACTGGAATATTGAAACTTAGTTTGATTGGCGGCATCTTTTTTTTTTGTTTTTTCTTGTTTTTGCTAGGAAATTGGCGGCATCTTGTTCATATATAAGTCTGTGTTCCTTTTAATATTAGCAGCATGATTTGCTTGGTAGGGTATGATTTTACCTATGTTTTTCAAGATCATTAGATTCGTTGTCTAGTTGTTTTGGTGTTCCTGAAACTTTGTTCTTCATAGTTGTCATCTGAATTTAGAGGACATCTTCTTTAAACCAATTATTATGTTTAATTTCTATTTTTTCCCCTTGGGACTTTGAATAGAAACTGATTATCTAATTTTAATCAGTTTTTATCATTGTGAATAGCTTTGAAGTGTAAGCTTTTAAGATACATACTTGTCGTATGTATGAGAAAGTTAAAACTTTTCTGGATATTTTGGGGATACAAGTTTTAGTGGTCTTTGAATGATCTAAATTGGGGCTAGCCAAGTTGAAGTTTTTGTTTCTAATCTCTTGTAATCTCTCTTTTCTGATGCCAGCAGCTTGAGGAGACATGTTGCAGCATCAATAATGAAACATCATCGAGTGATTGAAAGGAACTGTTGTGTTATACAACCTGTATCTCCTGCAAGTTATAGCAGTTCAATGGAGCGATTGAAAGTCGTGTTCTTTGCATTTGACAAACTGTCCACTTTGTCGAAGAAAGATTTGACCCGATAGTAAAGACTTTTTGTCACTAAACATAAACATTCTGAGACTTCATACCACACAAGTAAAACGTGGCTAAGCTCTCATGCCAAGCTACTAGTCTAGAGATTGTTGATTGAAGTTATAAGTAATTTTTCTTCTTTTTCTGTTAGTATAAGTCTAGGGTGTTGAGCATAGGTCTTTAGTAGCTTCTGTAAATAATCTCTTGTAAAGTATTATTTATCTCGTATAACTGAGGTCTTAATTTTAGTAGCACATTCTTCAGTTGTCTTTACTGTGTGAAATATATAATGTATTTTCACTTTTGATGTGTAATCGCAATATTTTGTTCCATGATAATTGGTAGGGACATAAGTATATATCGACTATACCTGGATAAATCTATGCTTCCATGGTTGGATTGGTCATGTAGCGGTTCGTTATACTGTTGGTACTGTATTCGATTCTTATTATCACAAATATTGTCAGGTTTTTTACTGCAATGGAGTATTTGTTAAGATAAGTTGTTAGATCATAGAATTTGTAATCTTACAATGTATATATAATCGTCTATTGCATGATTGTGTATAGGTTGTTTCAAAACTAGAACTTTTGTAGAAAACACGTAATCTAAAAAAATCTATGCTTGGTAATTGAAATTAATTTTCTCATTCAAACTCCAAAGATTTATGCTTGGTGGTTAAAATATTTTTATTGTATATCAAATTGAGGTACTCTTATATAGTAAATGAGAAGATAAACAAGAAAAAAGAGAAAAAGGATAAATATGAGTCTTCATTTGAAAAATTAAAACATATTGATACTTACAATTGCTTTCCCAAATATTCAACTCCTATAACTTACTCAAATATTCAATTTTAATGCACCATTTTGAAGAATAACCGAAAGCCAAAGCATACATCTTAAAATTCAATAACCAAAGAAAGTACTGCAAAAAACAACACCTACATCTAAAATCTTATCGTGTATGTGGAGGTAAATCTCAATTCAAAATTTCTTATACAATTCCATAGAATTTAGTGGACAAATGGTGGTCATGTCCATGACAATTGTATCGCTGGAGCTTCTCAAAGTTGATCCTTGGTTATCAGTTGGTGCACTTTCTCCACCATTTGGATTGCAAGTCACAAATCCTTCACATTGCTAGCATGTAACATTATAGGGAAAAAAAGAAACATGTTAGTCAAAGAGAGCAACAAAAGTGAACTTAAGTGAGAAAAAGAGTAAACCTGTAAGAGCTGCATACAACTAGGACGAATTCCAGAATCATTTGTAAATTGCTGATCATGAATAAAACTATGATTAACTCATCATAGATTAGTCAATAAAGAATACAAAATGAATGATTAATAGAACTATAACGCTTACTTGAATATTCATTAGTGAGTTGATTGAAGTAATACTTTCTTGTGTTCCAAGATCATTTGAAAGTATATTTTCTGCATTTACTGACAAAGCTTCCTCATGTTGAACATCTAAAATATTTCTCCTAACCTATAATAATAAATATAAGTAATAGTCAAGTTCTTATTCAAGTAATTAAGTGAGAAAACAAGAATTTATTTTTCTTCACCTTTTCTCTCTTTCGAGTCGCCATGCTAGATTGGGATTCTTTTTTCTTGTGGTTTCTTTGACAAATCTATACAACAAATCAATTGAAACCAATGTAAACCAGTATAATAATAAAAAGAATTCCATAAGTAAAAAAGTTGATAACATAAAAAGAGAAAATATAGATAGAATATTATACACACCTTTTTCTTAGCTGCCTTTGTAAATTTTTCTACATATGATTCTTTTCTTTTGAAGCAGGGGCGTCCTTTTCTTGACACTTGTAAAGGGCTTAGAACTTTAGAACTTGAATGAGAATTTTGAATTGTATTCATTTTAACCCTGAGATCTACGCACGGAACATCTTTTATATCATCATTGACAAGTTTTTCTTCCACGTCATTCAAATAAGTCATTGCTCTATTACATTGCCTTTCAGATTTTGCTCCCATTCGTGCAACTCTAATCAAACGTGAGTACAACTTATTATATCGTATGATTTCTTCATTGGATTCAAATTCATCATAAAAGATCTTTATATCTGTATGAGGACGCTGTATATCTTTCCGCCAACGAAATAAAATGTATTTATCTGGTATCTTATCCACTTTTTGATCCTTGAAAACGCATAATGCTTGTCTGCAAAGAATCCCTCGGAACTCAAATAGTCGACAAACACATCTCACATCTAACTTCTGCATATCAAGAGTGACTTCATAGACAACTTGATCGGTAGATTTTTCACATACATCAAGCCTTTTAAAATTATTTTTAACATCAAATGTCAATAAAGACTCATCTTCTTTTACAAGTGTAACACCACTACAAAACATAAGGTTCTTAATCTCATCTTGAAACATTCTAAATATTCTATTTGTATAAGCTTCCGAACCTTGTTTTTCCATCAAAAGATTTGTGATACAAGGAAGGCTTGCGTTACATGATTGAAAGTCTTCATCTCTTTCATTCTTTATCTTTCTTAACATAGCCATGTCATATTGTTC